>NC_060207.1:55122500-55347500 GCF_021130785.1 Homalodisca vitripennis
CCGGTGGAACAAAGTGGACCACGGCTACTAATCGTAGTTACTATTAATTATGACTCTTGTGCTCCTAAGCATGGTAATACTTGTAATACTTGAATGTTTATGGGAAGTGAGTGATTGATGTGCTGCTCATATTTGATTCCCTAGTTTATTTTAGAGATGTTTATTCAGCTCGTCAGCATCAAGCCGGTGGAACAAAGTGGACCACGGCTACTAATCGTGGCTTACACCGTGCTTGTACGCTAGAGTGACCGGGGTGGGGAGCGGAGAGCTAATTGACGTCCTGTCTGAATGTGTACCCGCCGCCCTGCTGTGTGAGTAAACAGCCGCTCGGCCACCTCGATAACTTGATCCGAGGCGACAGATACGTCGGCACTAACAAATTACTAAACGTATATTTTCTTTCCTAGTAACTGCATACGACATGTTGTGGAACTGACGATTATTGCCATCTCATTTATTAAGGACCCGACATGTCGTTGTCTCTCTGTCTGTCTGTCTGTCCGTGCGATAGACAGTTCCTAGATATTTGAAACTTGGGACATAGCTTCCTCTTAGTTTAAATAAAATCTCTATTCACTTTAGGGTGAAAAGTAAAAATAAAATTCTAACATATTTAGCATAATTGATTTTATGGGTAACTATGATGGAGCATGGGGGGTTCGACCCGTTCTTAGAGTTGCCAAGGTCCAGTTACATATAAATATGCATTATTTATTGATACTTGGCATGTAGTACTTTATGCCACACATTATTAATCATTTATGAGATTTTTGAGTGAAAAATAATTTTACCAAATGTACTGGCCCTGCATCGACTGTACGTTTCAAGTGGCCGCAGGAAACTTACATATATAAAATTGGTAGTTACGTCTAGTATCAGTGATTACGTGATTTATCAATCACCAGCTGAACGGGAGCTATTGCGTGGTAAGGAAGAGTGTGAGTTTACAAACAGAAAATGTGTAGCATAAATAAATACTGGGATAGCCTGTTCTGTCCGGCATTATAACATGCTAAATTTTAACTTCGAACCGTCAAACCTTTTAAACTTTTTTCAAGTGTCCTCATTTTTATGATTTGAATTTAAATAAAAAGGAAAAATTTTAACTCGTTATATATAGAGTGTACTAGGTAGAAAATGTTTACCAGTGTTGTGTAATGTACAGTATTTATAATTACTCTCTCTGTAGTTCGCCGGCAGATAGTGCGCCGCGCCGCCAAGACGTTACCGAGTGACAACAGATTTCAGCATTGTGTGGCTTATCTGCTCGTAGAATCCTATATTATATACAGCCGCATGTGAAACTGACTCACTGACTGACAGATCATACAAATTCTAACATAGTTCTAGAAGTGCTGGAAACTTGAGATTTGGCACGCGGGTACCTTTTGCCGTGTAACCGACAGGAAAAGTCTGAAAACCGGAATTTTTTACTTTTAAACCCCTCAAAAAAAATTCCCAAAAAATCGCGCATTCTTCACCCCTGCAGGCATTTTTTGTAAGCCTGATAGCGGGCGAACCGTTGGAGCTAGCTCGGATCTGATGAAAAAATTCATGGTCAGAAATGAAGTGAACTACAAAAAAGGTCAAGTGACTTTTTGCTGTATCTTCCATGGTTAAGCGACAAAACGCTCGAACATTTGAAATTCCAGAGATTTTTTCGATAAAAATAATGTTTCGAGCCCGATAGCGGCCGAAACGTTGGTCGTAGCTCAAATCTGATTGACCCATCAAATTAGCAAATTGCGCGATCTACAGAAAAGGTCCAGTGACCTTTTGCCCTATCTCCATTGGTTTGGCCGAAAAACGTGAATATGTGCAATTTTTTTGTAATATTTACGTGAAAAGTTTGTTTTTTTTGAGGTCGATAGCGGCGAAACCATTGGTCGGAGGTCAAAATAAATCAAAGGTTAGATTTAGGAAATAATGTGATCTAAAAAAAAGGTCTAATAACATTTTACTCTATCTCCATTGGTTTGTCCGCAAAATGCTATTAAGTGAAAATATTTGGAAATTAATTTCGCCTACAAATTTACATTCCGGGCTTGATAACGGCTAAACGGTTGGTCGTAGCTCAAAACAAATCTTCATCGGGAATTAGAAAATGACGTGATCTACAAAAAAGGTTCAGTAACATTTTGCCCTATCCTCAACGGTCTGGCCGCATAACGCGTTTTAAAGTTTTGATTTTTTGAGTTTTACCTGAGATTTTGTATTCTGGGCTATATTTTTAGATAAAATCTTAGTTAGTTATAGGCCAGATAAAACATATGATTTGAATACAAAATAATGCAGTCTACACAAAAGGTTCAGTGACTTTTTACTCTTATCTTCCATGGTTTAGCCGTAAAAACGTGATTATATTTAAAATTTCACTTAAAAACTTACTTTTCGTGCTCGATAGTGGCCGAACCGTTGGCCCTAGCTTATATGTTAAACTTTTTGTAAGTAGCTATTAATAGGATCTACAAAAAAGGTCCAGCAGCTTTCTGTCGTTTAGCTTTCCGTAAGCCTGATAAATGCTCTAAATGGCTAATTCTTTGTCGTCACTTTTAGGTGTTTTAAATTTTGCAACTATAATTGGTGCGATTCATGCTGGTTCCAGATTGACCTTGTATTACTAAGTTAACGAGTGAATAAAACCCCCCTCCACATCGGGAGTTGGCTGAGCGTTATTGAAGCTTCAATAGTAGATAGGGACAGAGTGTTTTTCTATTTAATTTTATGAAATATTAGTTCATTGTCAAAACTCTGGCGTGGGAATTATAATTTCCGAAGTAATTTAAACCCTCTGATCAACGTTAATTTTGATAAAAATTCCTCGTGCCCAGACACAAATTTACTAGAAAAGTACCACGCCTTCTTTAACAACCCCCTCCCGGGAATTTCCTGGTTGATGAACTCCTGATTAAATTAAACCCCCCTGATCAACTTAATAATCTGATAAAGGTAGTTTTAAATTGATTTACACTATATCTGTTTACACAACAACTGACCTGTGCAGACTTTTATCCTAAGCGTTGTACCGACTAAACCAGAGATCGTAGCTCAAATCCGAGGGTAAAATCGAAAGACAAAATTAAATTTCCGACAAGAAAGGTCCAGTCACTTTTTTTCACGTATCTCTAACGGTTAAGCCGCAAAAACGCCCTCAAAGTCAAAAGTTTTGGGTAAATCCGGAAAATTAAACTATGGTATACATACGTCCTCTGACTTTTGGTTAAAACCAAAATTCTTCTTGTCTCCAAATTTCACGAACACATAACTTAACTCTTCTACCACATCAATTGATTAATATTATACACCACACATCTTTTGGCTGAGCGTTAGCGAAGCATTACGACCCGTAAGATTCTCGAGAACGGATACATAAAATTTGGAAACTTCACGTCTGAATTTAACCAATCACCGAACTACGCGCTTATCCCCGAATTTAGCCAACACCCAAATGGGGGCCTGGGGGCGTAGCCCCCAGCGAGCCGAAGGCGAGTCCTATATTATATACAGCCGCATGTGAAACCACTCTCACTCACTCACTCACTCACTGATGGATGTATACAAATTCTAACATAGTTCTAGAAGTGCTGGAAACTTGAAATTTGGCACGCGGGTACCTTTTGTCGTGTCACCAACAGGAAAAGTCTGAAAACCGGACTTTTTTACTTTTTAAACCCCTCAAAAAAATTCGAGAAAATTTGCGCATTTTTTCGCCCCTGCAGGCCTTTTTTTGTAAGTCCGATAGCGGGCGAACCGTTTGAGCTAGCTCGGATCTGACGAAAAATTCATGGTCAGGAATGAAGTGAACTACAAAAAAAGTCCAGTGACTTTTTGCTGTATCTTCCATGGTTAAGCGACAAAACGCTCGAACATTTGAAATTCCAGAGATTTTTTCGATAAAATTAATGTTTCGAGCCCGATAGCGGCCGAACCGTTGGTCGTAGCTCAAATCTGATTGACCCATCAAATTAGCAAATTGCGCGATCTACAGAAAAGGTCTAGTGACCTTTTGCCCTATCTCCATTGGTTTGGCCGAAAAACGTGATTATGTGCAATTTTTTTTGTAATATTTACGTGAAAAGTTTGTTTTTTGAGGTCGATAGCGGCGAAACCATTGGTCGGAGGTCAAAATAAATCAAAGGTTGGATTTAGGAAATAATGTGATCTACAAAAAAGGTCAAGTGACATTTTACTCTATCTCCATTGGTTTGTCCACAAAACGCTAGTAAGTGAAAATATTTGGAAATTTTCGTCTACAAATTTACATTCCGGGCTTGATAGCGGCTAAACGGTTTGGTCGTAGCTCAAAACATGTCCATTTAATAAGTTTTAGTAAACGATGTGTTCTACAAAAAACGTCCAGTAACTTTTGGCCCTATCCTAAATGGTCTGGCCAAAAAACCTGTTTAAAAGGAAATATTTTATACTTTTTAGGTGAAAACTATTGTTTTCTGGAGGCGGTAGCAACCGAACCATTGGTCATAACTTAAATCCAATAACTAGACAATCTAGAGATCTAAAAAAAGGTTCAGTAGCATTCTGTCGTTTTATCTATCCGTAAAGCCTGATAAATGCACTAAATGACAAATTCTTTGTCATCATTTTTAGGTGTTTTAGATGTATGCAACTATAATTAGTGCGATTCATGTTGGTTTAGAGATTGACCTTGTATTTCTACGTTAACGAGTGACTAAAAACCCCCTTCCACATCGGCAGTTGGCTGAGCGTTAGTGAAGCTTCAATAATAGATAGGGACAGAGTGTATTTTTTATTATGTTCACATACACAACACTCTCTAAAATAGGCCCACGTGTGTCATTAACCCCTTGTAACATTAACCCCTCCCCCGGGAATTTATTCATATGACCAGAAAATATCCTGACTAAATTAAACCCCCTGATATCTTAACCCCCTTTAACATTAATCTCCCCCCCCGGGAATTTCCTGGCATGACAAGATAAACCTCTGAGCAAATTAAACCCCCTAAACAACTTAAAAATAATGACTCAGGGTTGGGTTTTTTGTTATATTTACACTAAACAATTCACAAAAGCCCACCAGTGCAGTCCTTTCTCCACAGCTCCGTACTGGCTAAACCAGACGTCGTAGCTAAAATCGGACACCAGAATCGAAAGAGAAAATTAAATTTCCGACAAGAAAGGTCCAATCACTTTTTGTCGTATCTCTAACGGTTAAGCCGCAAAACACCCTCAAAGTCAAAAGTTTGGACGAATCCAGAAAAAAATCAATGAAAAAGGTCAATTTTTAAATCCCTTGTCCTTTACCTAATGTCCGGACTTAACCAATCACCGAATTCCGCTTATCCCCGAATTTGCAAGCGTACATCATGGGGGCCTGGGGGCGTAGCCCCCAGCGAGCCGAAGGCGAGTCTAATATATATACAACCGCATGTGTAACTGACTGACTGACTCACGTATACTAATTCTAACCTACTTCCAGATGAGTTAGAGACTTGAAATTTGGTACACAGATAGCTTTCCACGTGTAACCACCAGGAAAATCCCGAAAAGTGAGAATTTTTCATTTTCAACCCCTCAAAAAAATTCCCAAAAAATCGCGCATTCTTCACACCCTGCAGGCAATTTTTGTAAGCCCGATAGCGGGCGAACCGTTGGAGCTAGCTCGGATCTGACGGAAAATTCATGGTCAGGAATGAAGTGAACTCCAAAAAAGGTCTAATGACTTTTTGCTCTATCTTCCATGGTTTAAGCGACAAAACGCTCGAACATTTGAAATTCCAGAGATTTTTTCGATAAAAATAATGTTTCAAGCCCGATAGCGGCCGAACCGTTGGTCGTAGCTCAAATCTGATTGACCCATCAAATTAGCAAATTGCGCGATCTACAGAAAAGGTCCAGTAATCTTTTGCCCTATCTCGATTGGTTTGGCCGAAAAACGTGATTATGTACAATTTTGTTGTAACTTTTACGCGAAACTTTTGTTTTTGGGGTCGATAGCGGCGAAACCATTGGGTCGAGGTCAAAATAAGACTAACGTTTTTATTTAGGAAATAAGATGACCTACAAAAAAGGTCCAGTGACTTTTTACTATATTTCCCTTAGTTTGACCGCAAAACGCGATTAAGTGAAAATATTGGACATTTTCGCCTAAAAATTTACATTCCGGGCTTGATAGCGGCTAAACGGTTTGGTCCGTAACTCAAAACAAATTTTAAACGGGATTTAGGAAATCACGTGATCTACAGAAAAGGTTCAGTGACTTCGGGAGTTGGCTGAGCGTTAGCTAAGCGTCAATAGTAGATAGGGACAGAGGAATATTTATTATGTTCACAGACACAATACCCTCTAAAAAAGTGCCCAAGTGTGTCATTAACCCCCGGTAATATTAACCCCCCCCGGGGATTTCCTGGTATGACCTGATAACCTCCTGTACATTCAACCCCCTGATGTGTTAACCCCCCTGGTAACATTAAACCCCCCCAGGGAATTTCCTGCCATGACCTCATGTCCGAATTTTACCAGTCACCAAATCTCTTAACCCCCCCCCCTGGGAAGATCCTGGTATGACCAGATAACCCCCTGGAGACTTATCCCCCGTAACGTTAACCCCCCCTGGGAATTTGTTCATATGACCAGACAATATCCTGACGAAATTAAACCCCCTCTTGTCTTAACCTCCTTAACATTAATCACCCACCCAGGGAATTTCTCGCCTTGACTAGATAGTCTCCTGGTGATATTAAACCCCCTGTTCGACTTAAAATACTGCCTTGAGGTCGGTTTTTATTATGTTTATAACTAAACAATTCAAGATAGCTGACCCGTGCAGACTTTTCTCCCGAGCTCATTTCTGGCTAAACCATAGGTCGTAGATCAGATCTGAGGGCACAATCGAAAGACAAAATTAAATTTCCAACAAGAAAGGTCCAGTCACTTTTTGTCGTATCTCTAACGGTTTTAACCGCAAAATGGCCCTCAAAGTCAAAAGTTTTTACGAATCCGGAAAAAAATCTATGAAAAAGGTCAATTTTTAAATCCCTTGTCATTTACTTAATGTCCGGACTTAACCAGTCACCGAATTCCGCTTATCCCCGAATTTGCAAGCGTTTACTTTGGGGCCTGGGGCGTAGCCCCCAGCGAGCCGAAGGCGAGTATCACCTATAGAGCTGAAGGCCGCACGGTGGCCGAGTCGACACCACCCACTCCACTCTCTAAAGTGGCCGCTGTCATCGCGTAGTGAACACGTGTGTGCTCGCGTCATTCATTATGTTGTCCAGAACATGTAATAGCTTTCGCCGGACCAAAACGGGTTAATAGATTCAAAATTTGCGGTTCTTGAAGTGTGAGTAATGCGATTACCGTGTATTTATCTTACTTGCCACTTAACCGTGAAACTTAACAATAATTAATTACCGAACGCTAAAAACAGGAAGCGGTGACTAGGAGTTTGCTTCAATGAAACAACCTTTAGGTTCTCTCTGTAAGAAGATTGTTAAACGTCAATCACCTTCTTTTTGTCCTATTATTATCATTAATAATAGTAAGTCATTAACATATAATTATTATATGATTTATACGACTCAATTCATTATCGCGCGTGATTTTTTATAACGAGACAGTTCAAAAACTTTTATAATTTTTATTCTGTTACCAGCAATGATATAAACAATAAATCATTAAAAGCGTACAGCTGGCTCTTAAAAATGTATTAGGTGAATTTAGTAATAGGATTTTTTCCGTACCCACAAGCTACCGAACGTCTTAAAAAACATGTTTTGCGTTCAGAACAACATTGGTAACTCTTTTGAAAGTTCATGTAATAGTTATAGTCTCTGATATTCTTGTTTATATACTCGTACTTCTCTTAAGTTTAAACCTAAAATTATCGGAATTCACATTGGTGACGAAATTGTGACATGACGGGTATAAACCAGATGTCTTAAATATTGATATTTCATAGATAACTAATCTTTCGTTTATTAGAACCAATAAGTCTTAAATACTGATTTCAAAATATTTTACCCAATACATTTGCACAAAAGAAAATTTTGTCTTAAAAACATATTAAAGGGCACAACAAGGCAAAGAGAAAAGATTGGAAAGATTCGCGAGAGACGTATGTCGGCGAGAGAGATCGGAAGGTGACAATATTGCAGTGTGCTAGTTCTACAAAGATAGATTATTGACTTTGGAATTCCGGAACGATGGTTCATCCTACATTGATGTTACTTTAGTCCTGACAGCTGTAGACCTAGTTTTCTGAATGCATTCAATGTAATTGGGTTTAAGATATTGTTTTCATAACAGGTAAGTGTTGGCTACTATCTATACTTAACAAAACATTTACGTGCATTTAATAAACAATTTGTGTTGTATACACATAGGCTAATATTAAACTAAAAGTGTTCAAATTTGTGTAGTAATGTAGGTAGATTTAAAACTGTAAGTATTTTAATATCCTGAATTAATATTTTAAATGTTTTAAACACCATCTCGCTATGCAATGTTCAAGAGAAAATTACATACATGTTAATTTAAAATTGCATTGAAAAATATAATCATTTTCGTACTGGTCGGAAACTGTACACCCTTGGTATGATAGTATTTGTATGGTGACGTTTCATAATGAATTGTTTGCAGTATAATTAAGTAGTGGAGTATCATTGAAATAAAGAAGAGCGAAAGTTTTACTATTTAATTGTCTAATACACGAGGGATCCTGAAAAACATTTAGCCTAGTATATTCCATTTACAACGTAAATAGCAAAATAAAGTCTCTTTTTTTCCTGATTGCAGTAGTCGAATATTCTTCTTATTTCAACTGTATGATAAGAATTGGTTAGGATTCCACATCCACATTTACCTTGTAAGTAGATACATAAAGATTATTTCTTTAGTGGTTCAGAACATATTGTGAACGTTGACACTTTATCTTCTGAAAACGGTCTTCCCCCGTTCCGTACTCAATATATTAATTGCATCTTAAACCGTGGGCCATACTGATGTCATCTTATGTTACTATCCTATAACAATGCAAACATCACCTTCTTCCCATATTAGGCCTAATTTCAGAGAGGCATCTCAATTCTGTGCTCGCTAAATCTTGTCATGGTAGTGAAAAATTTGTCCTCGCTGGTAGAGGGCTGTTAGCATTATCGAAACCAAACTGGGACGAAACCACCAAAATTGTATAGTAGTATATACAGTAATAGGAACGGCTACTTTCCTTACATCTTTTTTTTTAAAGTTATTTTCACAATCAAGTGCAAAATTGATCAAAACTCTTTCAATTTTCAACGAGTCTGACATTATTAAACTAGCATAATCGGTAACAACAAATTAAGCCTGTTAGGAAATTGTCAGGCAAGTTACAGGTCAAGAGTCCACTGATATCTTATCATCATGAGGTTTTTCCCCGGCGATTACGAGTAAGTCTGGCTGGGAGCATGTCAGAAGAGCCCCTCTGTAAAGTTCTATTCATACAAACATGTATTTTATTGTGTCGCCAAATTCTTCTTTGTATCAAAACTTGAAAATCATTTATTAAGCACTTTACTACTTGTTTTCATAAGAGGCATTTAACAAAAAGGGCCGGGGATCTGTAGTCTATTGATCTGATGGTTTTAAGCGATTGATGGTTGTTGTTGTCAATGATTGACAGTTGATGTCAGCAGATGGTGTAAAACATCAAAGTTGGACATGAGGTTTCAATCGACGGACCGCCAGTGTTGCCACTATTACAACATTGATAATTGATTGAATACGATCCCACCCGGTCAATGCCACGGGGTTTGAATATTAATGGCTCAGTTTCTTCCCATTTGATTATCATATTAAAATATAGAGAGTTTAGTTTAAATCGCTCAAACGCACATCGAAATAGCACAACTCAGTTGTGCTAACTGTCCAGACGCGAATTTTGTTAAAACCAATTCAGAAAATTTAATTGCAATACAATCTGAATTGTTATATTAATGCACATGAAAATTATTCGAGGAAGTACAAAAAATCAATGTGCACTGGGCGTCTACCCTTTCCCCTTTATCTTTGACGTGAGCAGAGAGAAATGCTAATGCTGCATAGGGCGTGATCAATAGCTGGCCATCGCCTGATCGTGCTGATACTGTCGTTCAGACTGCATCTTGAGCTGCACGTCTACAGTGCAGGACACCTATGTGGGTGTCTTTTAGCATATTACTTAAATAATCTATTTTATTGTTTGGTCGCATTAAAATAGTATAAAAAACTAAATATGGACTTTAGTTTTTTGTACTATTATTTACTTTAAAATAAAAGAGCCCTGGAGATTGACGGATGAGTTTTAGATAGGTTATGTTTATGAGGTATATACAGTGCTAAACTACTTTGTTAACTTGTGAACTATTCGAAAGACGGGAGCCACAAGCTCGTATGGAAATTGGCCAGAGGTAATAGAATTACAAGTGGTGTGGCGCTACAGTAGAGTTTACAAAGTGCCGCAGTAGTCTGCCACTGTGAGGATCATCAAACAAATTACACGAAGGCAGACGAAATCCCTTCTTGTGTAATGATAGTCCAGAGTTAGGTGATTATAACAAACTCGATGGCCGAAGATGGCCGTCTGCTGCATAGGGAACTTTAATTTCTCTCTTTACGTGCCATTAAGCTGTAAAGTTTTCTTAAACAACAAATTTGAATAAATTGACGGCATTTTATAAAAAAAGTTGTTGGTTCAAACATGCCACTAATGTTATAAGCCGATTAGAACTATCAGTGACTATAGATTATTGTTATTAAACAGACTGGTCACAATAACCAAACATTTCAGCATGTTTACTCTTGCGTATCTTTTGAGATTCCTTGCTTTGTTTTCACAAGACGCAAATGGTACAGGGCCCCATCGAAGTATCAAATGGTAAAGCAATAGTCATCTTTTTGTTCCTTAAAAAGTTAATATTTCCATTCGAAGTGTAAATGCCATTGATGGTCTTGGAAGTTTATCAGTCTAAACCAATAGCTTAGGATGGGAATGCGTGTGTTCACTGCGAACCACTAGGAATGTAACCCCTTCCAAATTATAACACTGCCTTTCACACAATAATTGAGAAATACAAACAGCGTCACTGTTCGACACTAACTTTGGCATGATCGACCAGGCAATCAAGAGCTGAAATTGACAGGAAAACTTGTAATTAATTACGTTCGGAATGAGGAAGAATCGGCTGCGAGTTGAGCACACGTCTCTGTGCTTCACACATCGTGTTGGTGAGGCAATCAAGAGCTGAAATTGACAGGAAAACTTGTAATTAATTACGTTCGGAATGAGGAAGGATCGGCTGCGAGTTGAGCACACGTCTCTGTGCTTCACACATCGTGTTGGTGAGGCAATCAAGAGCTGAAATTGACAGGAAAACTTGTAATTAATTACGTTCGGAATGAGGAAGGATCGGCTGCGAGTTGAGCACACGTCTCTGTGCTTCACACATCGTGTTGGTGAGGCAATCAAGAGCTGAAATTGACAGGAAAACTTGTAATTAATTACGTTCGGAATGAGGAAGGATCGGCCTGCGAGTTGAGCACACGTCTCTGTGCTTCACACATCGTGTTGGTGAGGCAATCAAGAGCTGAAATTGACAGGAAAACTTGTAATTAATTACGTTCGGAATGAGGAAGGATCGGCTGCGAGTTGAGCACACGTCTCTGTGCTTCACACATCGTGTTGGTGAGGCAATCAAGAGCTGAAATTGACAGGAAAACTTGTAATTAATTACGTTCGGAATGAGGAAGGATCGGCTGCGAGTTGAGCACACGTCTCTGTGCTTCACACATCGTGTTGGTGAGGCAATCAAGAGCTGAAATTGACAGGAAAACTTGTAATTAATTACGTTCGGAATGAGGAAGGATCGGCTGCGAGTTGAGCACACGTCTCTGTGCTTCACACATCGTGTTGGTGCCGCGCCGTCGGTTTAATGCTTTAAAATTGACAGGAAAACTTGTAATTAATTACGTTCGGAATGAGGAAGGATCGGCTGCGAGTTGAGCACACGTCTCTGTGCTTCACACATCGTGTTGGTGCTTTACTGGGAAGCTTTAACAGCTCTTTAAACATTTCATAAATTTTGCTTAGTCTTGACGAGTACTTTATAATAACAGTACTGATAAATTCGTTCACTTGTTAAAATGTATGTGTAAAACAACGTTGGTTTTCAGTGGTTATATAAGAAATGAAGTATGTTTATGTGTATTTTCAATTAATTAACGCTTTGTACAGAGGATGTCTTGAAAACATACAATTTTTGCGCTGATAAATACAAAACAAAGAACCAATGTCCATTTAGAAAAATTTTACAGCTATAAAAGTTGTATTGATATTATCTGATAAATCATCAATTTTAACTGTCGAACACAAAATGTAAACTTCCTCTAGGTATCTTCAAAACTCAAACCTTTTTCTACAAAATACATTAATGTATATTAGTTTATAATATTTTATAGCTCTCGTAGCCATTACTGATCCAACCCTTTAGAATGTTATTCTGTTACGCACAATCTCGGGATGTTAATTGTTCGTCGCCTTGGGTACAGGGCAGACCGTATGCGCTGTCAAAGCCCGAAAAAATTTTGAAAGTTTAAATATCTTTTAACCTTGTTATCAGAAATACTGTTTTATAGGTACGTATTATTATTTCCGTTGTTAAGGTATCGTATGAAAAAATGTTTTTTGTTTTTTGTGGGCTACTAATTAATGTGACCATACAAAGATATATTTTACAGTATTTGATGTTTTCAACAGATAGTGTGAGGATAGGGTGCACGAGTAGACAGAGAGAAACGGTAACAGCACAGTTGAGAGGAAGAGAGAGAGAGAGAGATGTAAGGAATCAAGAGTAAAATTAATCTGTGGCGTAACTACGAGACTATAGCTTTTTAGAATAAAGAGTCGGAAAGAGTTGTAAAATTGTACCCGCGGCTACATGATGAACGTACTTGCGGCTATAGAATGGACCTAACAGCGGCCTACATGGACGTAGAGATACAAAGTACGATGGTCTTGCCCGCGACAACGAATCAAACTCTTAGGAAGGCGCTTGAGAGGCTCATCTTAGTGTGCATCGCAATCATCTCATTGTTTGTTATTCTAATGAGCGACAATCAGTGACATTAGTGAGATGTCGACACCGGCTCGGCACGGCGCGGCACTTACCCGTGCTTATTATCTCACGATTAATAAACGTTGACAATTGTCTCTCTTAAACCCCTTTCAGGCAGAGCAAGCGCTATCAGGGGTCGCGTCCATACAATCCTTACATGTGAGATGCTCCCTTGTAGCAGTCATCCTGATGAGTTCTGAGTCCAGAGGTGGGTGATAAGTCGCACGGCTATAGTAAACATATGTTTTTAAATATATCATCAATTAAACATTGATGTTTGTTAAACTAAGGATCAACACCGTTATAATAATGATGCTATAAACCTTCTGGACCGCACACTGGAGTGTCCTCACAGTCAGCACAAGGTGCAATGACAGCACGCGGCCAGGAGGGTGCTCACTGCTCAGATCGACACTTGTCTTTGCGTAGTTCTGTCACGTTCCGTGCGGTACATTTTGTCCTAAACCACGTTTGTTGATTCAGGGCTATTTTATTGAGATCGTGTGCTGGGCGAGAATCCACACAGCTGGGTACAGATTTGCTGTGTTGTTATAATGTTACAATACCATTGTTTATTCTCTGAACACCAGTTAACGCCGAAGAACATTTTTAGCCATCTCTAGCATTTCTCGTCACTCTCTTATGTCGTCACTCATGAAATTATGGAACCTATTTCGTTTTGTAATGATGCCAAGTATAAAGTAATTAATCCTTGTTAATTATACTAATTTTTATTCGTGGAGTAATGCATTCCATCAGTAACTAATTTAAAACTAGCAAAAACTAGTTTTTATTTTCCACGGTTTTTTAATTAATATAGGCTAGTAACTAACGTTAATATCACGATTCGAGAAGAGGCAAACTAAAATCGTGGATGGCTCCTATTCTTAAGAGAAAGAAAATTCTTATGTACGAGTATACGAAAGTACTGTGGATATGTAAATTCAGTGCACTACGAAGTTTCTATATTATCCCACTTTAGAATTCGGCAAGAGTTGAAAACGTCTTGCACAAGTATGCCATTAATATTTTGACATTTCAATGGAAGCTGGCAAGAGGCCCATTAATACAGCGGCGGCAGTCGAGGCTGCAGCCCCAAGCTTGAGATTACCGACAGATATGTGGTTATATAAAGCCGGTACTGGCACTGTCACTGGCTCTGGCTCGGCTTAATCGATACAGAAGGCTGAGTCTGTCCGAGACCGACGCGGTAATAAGTTTAACAGTCTCTGTTGTGGGGTTTCCGCTGAGGCCTAACTGTTGAATAGGTAAATGTTGGCGATTTTAGTAAACCTTGAGGCCGTTTTTTTCACTGAGTGCACACTAAATTTTTAATTTATTTATAAACCAACACAAAGAAAAATACAGTTAAAGTGGCGAAATGACAGAAGTACTAGGATGAGCAAAATTCCCACAACACTGATGACTGAAATTCACAAATACAAACGAGAAGTTGACGGAGGACCTGTTTCTGTACAGTCCCTGCTGCCTCTTGTACAATTTTAAAAATAGGCATAGCCTATAGTTGATTTAGACAACTATTGTGATTTCCTGTGCATCCAAGATTGATGTGAAACACAGGCGTTATCGTTCGAAGGTGATCAGATCCTACGATTAACGTGCCGATTACTGACGTTAATGGTGTCCTTTTGAAACAGCGACTTTCTCTATGCTTGTTTCGTAGAATATGAACCACATAACACAAGTATTTCACTTGTGACTATGACATAAATCTCATCGTTTTTCATATAATATACATCGTGCTTGCGTCGTTCGTCGTGCTTGGTATTAACGCCATTGTTCATACTCAGCCAAGTTCTCTCCATTTAGTTTGTTGGGTGTTTTTTTTTATCAAAGTCCTGCTGTTGATATTGTTTTCTTTTGGGAGATTTTACTCGCGCAATCAGTTGCTGTATATAATAGATTGTTGCATATAATGATCAACAAACACTAGAGATAAATCGTGGAATGACATTTGTGTTCTTGCCCGGGCTGCGCGATATTTTACGGTTACCATAAATACTAATGGTCGCTCGCGCTGCTGTCTGGGAGACACTGTTGGCTGGCACGGACACTGCCTTGTTAGTAGGCCTACTAATTTGATTGGTACTGTTTGTTTTACGCTTTAGTCAAAATTTATAGGACACCTTCTTTAACGCGTTTGCCTATCAGTAGTTGCAATATATTGTGAAGGTTGCATCGGATATTTCTCCTTTACGATTACTATTCAACCTAGAGCTTACCAAAAGAATCTATTTATATACATATTTATTCGTATAAAGGTTTAATGAATAAATAATTTAAGAAACTTTATGTTTATTGAGTTTTGATTAATGACGTTTTTCAGCAATGCCTCAAATTGTTCAATATGTATAAAATTAAAACTAGTTTTGTATGTACAAAAGTAACAAGTGCAGTGAAAGTAGTATAAATTTATAATTGGTTAGAAACATACATTGTTTGAAACTTAGAGAGAAGTCTTTTTAGACTGCCCGCCGTTCAATATGTGCATTTTACAAACAGACATTTTTGCATGAAGTGAATTCTATTCTTCCTCAGGAAAACTTGTAATTTGTATCTTAATACAATAGATACATGAGTTAATTTGTTTGTCAAGGTATATAGTCTATCTTAAAATTTCCTTAATCCTATTCGTAACTTTTGTTAAATTAATTTTTAATTACATTTACCGACATGCTTTAAAGGTTCACTTATCCCAACTATAAGGAGTCGTAACTACTTTACAGTAATAAGTTATCTATCATTCGTAAAGCCCAAAATCATCGTGGAAATTCAAATGAAGAGGAGTTACTATAAAATAACAATACTGAATGTTGGGCGCAGGCCAGGAAGCTGTAGATGTCATCAGAAAAGACTGTCTCTGAGAAAATAGAAAAAGTAACAAATATGATCGCCAAATGAGCAGTCATAGAAGAATAGTCTAGACTGGAACGTCACACAAGATTATGTGACATATTGTTGCCTATTAGTAGCGTAGGCGCGGACGCGGTCGCGGCGAGTAGATAATGATTATTGCTAACAGCGGCTGGTTGTGAAACTCTTCTAGAATGTCAATTAGGGCAAGAGTGATACACCTTACACCGCTGCCTTGTGTACCGAGAATATCTCGGCTTGGCTTACCTTGGCTGTGCACCAGGCCCACTGGGTTATACGAATTGTACGTTTTTACTTTTATATATCCAAAATTGTTACACTTTAGTTAATAAAAAAATGTAATATTATGATTATTTTTTGCCACAACGAAATTGCAAATCTATAGGCTACACGTTGTAATGAAGTGGGTGTAGCGGACATGTCAATGTTTAGTCATAAATAAATTTACTATTGAAATTGACTTAGTAGGTACTAACCACTTTAGGATTCCGATATGCCGCTACAAATTTATATACTAGGAACGTTTTCAAGGTGAAAATGAATGATGAAGTCTGTGAGTGTGAATGGGGTTGTAAGATTTAGCGTAATTACTGGTTATACTGTTTTAGCAAGTACCATTAATTATTGTACCAATAAATGAACACAACGAATTATCGAAGAATCCAACAGAACGTAGTGTGTTACTAAAATAATAAAATAAATAAAATTTCATATGATTTGTACTCAGTTTTTTAATGGTTTATTCCGCAATTTTCGGGTTTGATTTTTGTTTAGCTTGATTTTAGGAGTCAATAGAATCCTTTTGGGATTAATATAAATCTATATACTAAGTTTGTCTGTAGGTACCTTTCTTTCAAGAGTTTTCGCAAAGATGGACAGAAATCGACACAATTTTAAGAAAACGCTACCGGTTACTTAATTACCAATGGTGTTCTAATGTTTCACGTGGAGATCGAACGTAACTATTCTCAAAATTTACATTGAGGTCGGACCCGCACAGTCCCAGGGGAACCGCTGCCTAAGCCTCTGGTAAATTATTCCCCAGTTCAGTGTCGGCGACTTGTTGTCACGGGTTGACTGCCAGTTCACTAGAAACTGTAAAACGCCCCGTTAACCAGGTAATGGTATGTTTAGCTATCGGGCGCCTTGAGTTGTGCTAATTTCTCGCTTCATTATCAACGTTGAAACAAATATGTCGACACACATTGCTTGGGACATAACCCCGTTGTGCTGTCGCTATAGCTATATCTCGTACAATCTGTTCACAAAACTAGTAATGATTGAAAGGAAAACTCTTTTCCTCGGAATTATAAAAATTGATGATCGATACCTCAAAATGTTTTAGTCGTGCTTCTTAATCGTGAAAAATTTCAGGTTGTTCCCATGAAAGGAACAAAAAGGTTTTGAGGCTGACTTGCTGTGTCAGTTACATGTTAATCTTTGACCTTTTGACCCTCAAACCATTAAAATTCTTCTTTGAACCAAGATAAACCTATGTACCAAGTTTCAGGATTCTAGGATCTCCCTGTAAAGAGTTATCTCACAGGAAGACAGAGAATGACATGATTTTTAGGACCTGCTGGGTAATAATAACTTCTATCGTTATAATAATCTATATTACATGATAGCTGAAATTGAATTATATGGGCTAAAAGTTAAAATAACTTTGGAAGATCGGAAAGAAACCTTTTCTTTGAACTGCAAGAAAAGGTAGTAAACTATATTTGTCAGAAGGATGTCTAGGATTTCTTGAGTAATGTTTCTGTATAATTTTTTGGGGACTTATCAGATCAGTTCCATATTTGATTTAAAATCATTCTGCCTACACATGATATGAATGGTATTGTAAACGTTGTAAATTCAAAACAGGTGAATGGCTAACAGACAATCCTGTGCAGGTAATGAAGAAAATTCTCAATGAATTTGTCTAATGTTTGCTATATTTATTCAAGATTTTGTGCCTGCGGTCTCAGCTTAAAGAGATGTTGCGGTATGGCGTAAACATATTGAGCAAACAATAAATATTCTTTGTTAAATCCGAGCCCACTTAAATGGTACCATTCTGCTGGTACTCAAACAGTTTAGACGATTATTATTTAGCCGAGAGTCAGTGGAGTGACCCGTGACGCTGATGGATGAGACCCGAACGATAAAGCAGGTGACGCCGCCAACACTCGACCGTCGCTCGTGTTCTAGCTCGAGTGTTGATACTGCTGACGTAGGCAGACTTTCCCTGAACACTTGATGTCCAATAAACAACGAACGTGACGAGGATTTAATAATTTGTTAATATTCGATAAGTAACTTGGGATCTATTCTGCAAAGCCAGAACAATTGCTCTTAACCGAATCAAACTGTCATTCCGTCAAATTATTTGGCAGTAACACTGATAGTGTCAGATATGAAGTGACCAGACTAAAAACTGAAGTAAACACAGTTTGTTTTATTGAAGTCCGTCAATCTTTTGCTCGTTAGTTTGATTGACCGTGTTGCCTCTCATTACTTCTTCAGTCTTCCAATTGTTTGTCGTTTTTATAAAAGACTGTATAAAAAAATTACAAAGTGTCGAATTTACGATTTGGAATCGTGGAAATTGTTTATTTTGTGCTAAGCAACTAAGTATAAAATTTAATAAATCACTTCTTATTTATTTCTCTTTGAGGTTGCAACAATATTCAAAACTGATTGCACAGAACTCGAAAAGACAGATTGTCATTCTCAGTAACGACATTCACATTGATCGTACACTACACGGAGTTCTAACCTCGGCAAGCAAGATGATGATCTACAATATCCAGTATCTGCACTGGTCTTCAGTGTTAACTAGTGCACGTGTGTACAAATTCGGCTGTTTCCCGAATAATGAGACTGAACAAAATTTTGGGGCGTTAACTTAATGTTCCCTTTCGTGCGATAAATAGAGAGTATCCATTAGGTTCACAGCTGTAAACCTATTTAACGGAGGACTATTTAACGTAACGTAATTTTTCCCTGGATTACTGTAACTTTCCTTACTTTGACCTTTTGACCCTAAAATCAAATATAGGCTATTTCTTCCTTGGGACAAGAGGAAAGACACTATGAACTCAATTTCAAGTCTCTACGATCTTCCATCAAGAGTTGTCGTACAAACAAAGACACGGTTGTAAGAGACTTGGCGAGTCCTTAAAGTGGTTTTTAGATTGTGTGGATAAACATACAGTAATTTTACTTAATCTTCTTTAACTAGTGCAATGTAGAGTTTATAAACTGTCAAGGTTAGATTTTACTGTATAATCACGAAATTCCCTTGACAACATTGATTGCTGCGAAATACTAGTAGATACAACAATTTCTCTTTGTTGTAATATCCAAAATCATTGTATTTTATCTTGTGCTCTGACGTTGTACTACATCTATACACACAAGTGACATCGCAGTAAGTAAATGTTTGTTTATACACATACAGCTGCTGCACAAGCGATATGTGACGTTCGCAGTTGGCAAATACAAACAGATTGATAACAGATCGGGCACAGAGCGTTTCTTTGCTTGTATAGAGTATCGTCATAAAGTAATATTATATATATAATACGTTACTCTATGATATTGTGACTGATATTGTGTTAAAACTTCCCTCAAATGTCCGCCATAAAATCGATTTACGGAAGATTATACGTATGTAGCATTTGGTAATATGTACTTGCTGTAACATGACTTTTTGTTACAGTATGAACTCTAATCCCATAGATTAATTACGTCACTGACTTTGTATCTCATCTTAAAAACACTATAGTAGGGCGCGGTGTTCCTCCTGTTTTAACAATAAAAACCTCGGAATTATTTATTTTTAAAGACGAATTAACAAAACTTTATTACTTTCAAATTAATTAAACGCAATTAAATGCAAAGAGGTTTGCATGTATACAATTTTGAAAATAGTACTTATTTTTTAAATATATTTATCCAATCCAAATTAGTTACCTCTTTCTTGTATTTATTGTACTCGTTCATCCATTGTATAAAGTGTAAGATGGAAGTTTGGAAGTAAGCATAGCGGGTAACCTAGTATTTCAGAGAAATCAGGGAGAGTTCCCAACATTTGGAGCAAATCCCGGCCTACCGTTAGTAATGTTCGTCAATGAAGACATGTACCAAGATACTCGGACCCCACCTGGCCTGTTGGAGCCTGACCAAACATGCCGCAGACCCGGTCATCTGCGACTGAGGCCGGCACGCGACGTTGGAAGCGTATTGCGCGAAACGTACCGTCACTGCGCGGCGCAGACGTACATTGTGTACTTGGGGGGACGATAAGTGCTGAGCATCATTTAAGCATTATAAACCTTGAGTATCAGCGGCATTGCAGTATTTACTGTAATAAATCGCACTAGACTACAATTTATTGTGCGCTAGGTAAACTTACAACAGAAATTAGACGACAGTAATTTTATCGTTACTGGTGGAGTGTTGCTAATTGGAGGTCAGTGGTTTGAGCCAAGAGTTTGTTGCCTATGACCGCTTAACTCTATGGATAGGTTGGTCTCTTGTAAGCGTGTCCAGGTTTCTCCTCAAGCGGTTGAAGAGAAGGAATCTGAGGCTGAAACTGCGTTACTAGCTTGATAAGTGACATTTGTTGCCGGGATTTTAATCAGTGACACATGTTAGACAGTCAACCTCAGTGTACTCTACAGTCTGCACTCATGTTCCATTCATGTTCGGCCGAATTAACATTAATAATTCGGTTTAGTACGATATTATTCAGGTATTTAGAAATGTAAATGATTAGATTGTATCTGGTATGTACATAATGGGATACTTTGTCTATGTGGGATCATTGTGGTATACTATTAATACAATTATCCAAACATGTATTAATAGACAAAGTTATTGTAATAAAATGTAAGGACATATACAAAATTGAATAGCTGTTCGGTTGTTTGGTAACTTCATTGAATCATAAACAAAAATAAGACGAACTTTCAGAATGCGATGAAAATAGTCAAGAATAGCATACGTAGTCGTCAATTTGCGTGTTCACAGTATAAGTTTTTAGTTTAAATGTGAAACACACGTACAAATCCTTTGTAACACATGTCAAGAAAAGACAAAGCAATTATTTTAAAATTCTTGAATTGATTAACACTTTCATTGCGACTCTGTGCTGGGTGAGACCAAACTACTCGTACTGTGAGTGTGCGTCATAAGGTGTCTGCCGCAGTCAACGTGTTAGAGCACCTGTTGCATTTAATTACACAATGGAACAAAAAGCTAATTGTTCTCCACTAGTGAGAACGTCATATCCACTAGCAGTATACACGTTAAGGAAACATGTAATATCCTGGTAGCAAACCTTTCATATTCTTGCTAGAGTGTGATAAACATATAATCAGTTAACTAGTTTAAAGTCAAATAGTAAGATGAAAATAAGGCGAGTTTTACGAGTTACACTAACGTGCTGATATAACAATTCATACGATCGCGTGTTATAGTATCAATTATGATTTGTATATATTTTGAACAATATTTTAAAGAGTTATGTTCCATTTTTTTACACATCTAACAAGTTGTTATTAATATGATTAGAAAACGGTACATTTTGAATAAAAATACTGGATTCTGATTTTATTTTTTTTATTTGTTAATAAGGATTATTGTTTTATGTTTTTTTAATTTAACACACACACACATATATATACATGCATATATAAATATATGTAATATTATATATATATATATATATATATATGTAATATATTATATATATTATTTTTAAGAATTCAATAACAATCACCATTTTATCAGTACTATACAAATCTTTAGGGATCACATTTAGACGTTCATTTTAATTTGAGTTTGTCTAGTACTTGATTAGTTAAAGTATTTAATACGTGTTTAAGTATAAGAGTTTTTGCAGTTGATACTCTGCTCGAAGGTATAGGAACACTATTCACACAAGACTAGAGAAAGTAGACACTGAGCTAGCCTACAATATTCATCTCAATGCCACTCTAGTTAGTGCCGACCCACTGCCTTCAAACACATTACTAAGTAGATGATGAGATGTACTATGATTAACGAACTTGTTTGTTTACTCGAATACATTTAACTACTCCTCGACGACTAGGCCCATAATTTCCACACACTCTGTACTAAAATATGTAACATTGAAAGTACGGCCGTTATCCTCCTAGAGACAAATCGAGAACATGTCAGTACAAGGCGTGGAAGTGATTACGAAACGTATGACAGCGGCGGCGCGGCGCTACGATCCTACTGTGCTGTGCATGTTAAGCGTATATAAAATAACCGCTTGTTTAACCAGCGCGATAAGACGGTCGGAGGTGACATTATTTGTCTAGCCGGGCCGAGGACCGAGCGTAACTAGCTTAGATAAGTACGACGTTATCACCGGTTTCACAAGTGTTTCACAAGGCGATAACCCCGGCCCCGGCCCCGGCTGGAGCGGGTACCGACTACAGCACGCCTGTTTTTGCACATTAGACGGTCTTTGTTCTTATCACGGCGTGTTAGTGGTGTGTACCGAGTCTTATCTGGCTGCGTTTTTGTTTCTTGCAGTTAAACACAGGAAGAGTCGTACAAATTCAAACTGTTGGTTGCTCATAGAGCGAAAATTGAAGAATGTTTGACGTTATCTTGTGTGTAAATAAAGTACTGCTTCCCCCCAGTTTTATTTTTATTTTTTTTTAGTTAATTCATCACATATTTTTGTACTTGGCGGTTTTTTTTAAGTATCTTGTATTGTTAGCCTCTTTTTCTCCGAAAATAGAGAAGTTTCCAATAGTTTGGATGTCGTGTAAATTATAAATAATTATTTTAATTACAAAAACATATTTAAATGTCTTGACGCGGAAACATAAATGAAGCAACAATATCGGTGTAGCAAAGGAGGAGCTCGCATAAGGCGAGTGAAAAATCACGTGAATGTTTTGTACGGGTCAAGTTTCTTTTTGGAGGAAGGCCAGGTTAAAAGCAGCTGTCTGGAATTGTCTGTGGTTGCGGTGGGGGAGGCACGCCGGGGGGCGATGTAGAGCTGCGGCGAGCAGAAGGTCTAGATAAGACTGATAACCAAGACCTGACGGGCGGGCGTGGCCCGCTGACCCGGTGCCCACGTGAGCGGACTCGTGTCACTGGTGTCAAGATCGAGTAACTTAAGTTATCAAGTTGGCATTGGTCGATTCTGGTAGCTATCGTCAGATAAGGTGTCGTGAAGTAATCAATAAAATACTATCAAATTGTTCAAGGCAGTTCAAAGGTTTAGTTTGGATTGTAGTTTAAATAGCTGTTTGGGTAGTTTATAGATCGATGGGATCAGTTACGCAAATCGCAAGTAATACCTAGAAAAAATAAGTCATTTCATTCCTGCAAAGGTAAAAATTCAGTGGTGCTGAATTAGTAAAACCTGGTGACAGTCTTAGAGGAGATCTGCTGTATTTCGTTAGAGATTCGTGTAAGTTTAAATAAAGAAAATATTCTGCGAAAGCAAGTTCAGTTTAGACTTGTGTCCATGAGTCCTATTGTATGCTAAATATTATTATCACTGTTATACATGCTTATTCGAAAGCAAGTTCAGTTTAGACTTGTGTCCATGAGTCCTATTTTATGCTAAATATTATTATCACTGTTATACGTCCTTATTCGAAAGCAAGTTCAGTTTAGACTTGTGTCCATGAGTCCTATTGTATGCTAAATATTATTATCACTGTTATACATCCTTATTCGAAAGCAAGTTCAGTTTAGACTTGTGTCCATGAGTCCTATTGTATGCTAAATATTATTATCACTGTTATACATGCTTATTCGAAAGCAAGTTCAGTTTAGACTTGTGTCCATGAGTCCTATTTTATGCTAAATATTATTATCACTGTTATACATGCTTATTCGAAAGCAAGTTCAGTTTAGACTTGTGTCCATGAGTCCTATTTTATGCTAAATATTATTATCACTGTTATACATGCTTATTCGAAAGCAAGTTCAGTTTAGACTTGTGTCCATGAGTCCTATTGTATGCTAAATATTATTATCACTGTTATACATGCTTATTCGAAAGCAAGTTCAGTTTAGACTTGTGTCCATGAGTCCTATTTTATGCTAAATATTATTATCACTGTTATACATGCTTATTCGAAAGCAAGTTCAGTTTAGACTTGTGTCCATGAGTCCTATTTTATGCTAAATATTATTATCACTGTTATACATGCTTATTCGAAAGCAAGTTCAGTTTAGACTTGTGTCCATGAGTCCTATTGTATGCTAAATATTATTATCACTGTTATACATGCTTATTCGAAAGCAAGTTCAGTTTAGACTTGTGTCCATGAGTCCTATTGTATGCTAAATATTATTATCACTGTTATTATTCGAAAGCAAGTTCAGTTTAGACTTGTGTCCATGAGTCCTATTTTATGCTAAATATTATTATCACTGTTATACATGCTTATTCGAAAGCAAGTTCAGTTTAGACTTGTGTCCATGAGTCCTATTTTATGCTTAATATTATTATCACTGTTATACATCCTTATTGTTCAGTTTAGACTTGTGTCCATGAGTCCTATTGTATGCTAAATATTATTATCACTGTTATACATCCTTATTGTTCATTTCTGTTCGAAAGCAAGTTCAGTTTAGACTTGTGTCCATGAGTCCTATTTTATGCTAAATATTATTATCACTGTTATACGTCCTTATTCGAAAGCAAGTTCAGTTTAGACTTGTGTCCATGAGTCCTATTGTATGCTAAATATTATTATCACTGTTATACATCCTTATTCGAAAGCAAGGTCAGTTTAGACTTGTGTCCTTGAGTCCTATTTTATGCTAAATATTATTATCACTGTTATATATCGTTATTCGAAAGCAAGTTAAAACATACCATAGTTAATTATAGAGAATGTGTGTTGTGATAATGTGATAATGTAATTACATAATGTTGTTTTTTTTCGTAGAATATAATTAGATTCGCGTTATTTTACACTCGGGTCGATTCGCAGATTATAGGATATCACTTACAACAAGTAGTTTGATATGGATTTTGGTCATTCTCATATTAAAGTGTGTCATTTAAAATTTAAATTGTTTACGTTTTGCACGCATAGATATTTTGTTATATAAACTGTGCCGTATTTAAATCATTTGATACATTCGCCCACAACTAGAGGCGGTCGGTGTGAGTGCATATTGTTTACACGAGTACGCAGTTCATCCTTATAGAGCTTTGACTACCGGCTCTAATAGAGTGTACTGACTGTGTTATACTCGTATGTGTATAATATGTCTTCTATGATGTATAAATAATCAATTATCACTTCTAACTTCAATATTCTATCAAATAATTAGTTAGTGTCATGCACGACTTGGATGATCCAAGTGTGTAGTGGTTGGTTTAAACCTGCGGCCACTCTGGACAAACATTCGCGACAAACATGCTCACTAAACATATTTTTTGCAAAACAGTTTGCCGAACATTTAGTTATACATGTGTCAAACAAATTATGGTGTTCGCTTGTGAATTCGGTGTTTGTTGGAGTGTTTATAGCAAAGAACCTTCTTTAGCTTTAATAAAATCCCATGGGTGAAAACCTGTGATACGTTACGTTGTCCCTTTAGTTTTCGTCGTGTGAGGTTGGCTTTCATTCTACTAGTAGTGGAGTACAGCGATAACTTACTTCTCTCATGGGTAGGAGAACGAAGAAAACCATCGTCTATTCTCTTATAGGAGTAGTCACAATCCCCGGTGGCAGTTATTACTACATGCACTTCGTAAAGTACTCGTGGGAAGATTAACTACTAGTGATCATTAAATTAGAACTATATTCCATTGTGTCTAGAACTCTCCGGACTTTCAAGTGTACAGACTGAAAGGTGTTTTCTTACTTCCCAGTTCGTTAAAAAATGTTAACGTAATTTTCGTCTGAGTTTTAATCATAAAAAGTGGAAGAGATTATCTGCTTGCCACTTGGCCTGCGTCTAGCACAGCGCCGTGAAGTTGTGATGACCTGATTACATTATCTGAAAGTCAGGTCAATGGTGCGTGTTCGCTGCTCTCAGATACAGGCCCGCGTGTCGACGCACACTGACAGCCGCGTCGGGTTATCCGTTATCAGAGGGTAATACGGGAGAGCGCCACACGAGCAGCCCTGCAGGCCCGGCTCGTGTTCCTATTGTAACCACTTTCGTGTTAAAAGAGTGCTCCGAATTCTTCTCCAGACCGCATCCGTCTCGGTTCTCATACGTATTTATAGAGCACCCTGCCGGCGCCTTTTATGGGGCTGGGTATAACTCGTTATAAATTATTGTTCAACATTCTTCCGCATTTGAGAACAGAAGAGGAGGCTAGAGACATTGCGTGCAATTCTTTCCTTCATGGACTACTTCTCTTCATCTTCACTCATAGAGACATATTATAAGGACAAACTTAATTAAAATGCCAGTACTATAATCTTTGTATTGCAGAACTATAACTATATAGTTCGTCTGCAGCTACCCTCCCATGAGGCTCTAGGCGGAAATGTAGATTGGAAAGGGATGTTTTTATTCCCCCACCCCCTCCCCTTGTAATGGCCTCGGGGACTTTGTTATGTTGTGGGGTTTATTCCTACACGTGTTACTGACGGCTAGCATTTTCCATGCACAATTAATGTTTTAATGATTTTTTAAGGTTAACATATATCCACTGTTTTTATCCTCGTCTTTCATTGTTGATGTGGTACCGGTGATGCAGAAGAAAATATCTAGCATCTAATAATAAATGATTGAAAATTTGATTTTATTTTAAATAACATTCTACGTTGTCTTTTGAGAACTCGCCAAACCCGTGCTGCTGCTGTTATTACAGATTATTGTTTAACAGTAATTGAGATTAATTTGAAAAGTTAGTCGCACACATTCAGTACGAGGTCCATAGACTGTTTATCTGAATAGGATACAATATTGATTCTTGTTATCAGTTGAATTTAGAAATAACCTCAATTAAGTCATGTATTGTCAATAATATTGGTTTAACAGACTCAATTAATTCAATTGAGAGGAGTTCAGAATTGACCGAAACAGACGTTCAAACAGCGTCATAACTTTAATAGTTGGATTAACGATAACGTTCTTGCTCTCTGGACGAGAAAATGATTCTTTATAACACGTGTTTATAACAATTTCAGGTTATTTTTTAATTTACGCTTCAAGATACATGATTGGATTAGACTAAATTTTAATCAAAATATTATTTTCTCTTTTAGTATGAATGAGACAATTGTAATATAGAACCTAAAACTCACAGTACTGACCTCTTGTACTGTCATGTGACGGATACAGATAGTTGACGACTGACGACTGAAGTGATACACCCAACCTTTAGTGCTGTGAGTGCGCAGATACTGCAGCTCTGCTGGTTGTCTTGTTCTATAAGTTCATATAGCTGTCTCAGAGAACCCATGTGATATCTAACCTCAGAGCTCTACAACGAAATCACTTACGATATTTACATTAAAACTACTTCCAGGATAAAAAACATCAGAATTATTTTCAAAAGATCCATTTTTATTTGATTGATTGTGTGTGCCGAGATCACTACCGCCCTCGCCTATTGTACTGGCACTAATCGTCTATTGACCCCCTCGCTAGTCACAGCTGCTGGCTAGTTTGTTACTGATTGGCCCGAACTTGCCTCCACTTATTGTCGTTCAAACTGATCCTGGATTGTAACATAGATACTCCAAGTTTTATTTCATATTTCAAAACGTTTGTAACATATACCAAAACAGCTGTTTCCTTTACAATAAAGTAATATTTCAAACAAAATCTCTTTATTTCGCTTTTTCATTGGAATACAAATTTAATTTAAGATTTGCCTCTTGGAAGATTGTGTAGAGTTGGAGAGAGATAGAGCTGTCTTTCTTCACTTAAATAGGCAAAAGTTAAATGATTCCCCTCGGAGTGAATGGCATTATCCGAAGTAGTGATAAAAGTTGAAGTGTAAGCGGCGACAGTAATCTCCTTCACATCGCTGGCTCAGTTGGGACTCAAGTTTATTAAGGCTTCGTTTTTATTTGGTGCATATTAAACTTGTGTTCTTCTCAATTCATTTTTGTGGTGTTCATTAAATTAGCAATTTGGGTACGCTGAATACGAACCGCAGTTACGTGTTGTTTTCGGCCACTCCACCAGTGCTGGACTTCTTTTTAACTTTCGAGCGTACCACTTGAACTAAGCTTCTACTGTGAGTTTTTTTTTTTTAATTATAAGCCGACTTTACTGTGCAACCATCTCGATCGTAGTCCTTTAAAGATTAGTATAAACCTCATTCAATTTTACGACCTATTTTAGTTGTAGAATTAAGGGGAAATGTCTAATTTTAAAATAATTAGTACGTCTCCAAACGCTTTGTACCCTCTGACATTTCATGAAAGTGTACCCAAGCACGCTCGCGTTTAAGCCATTGAATAATTCAGTGTTTACCCAACTTGTCGTAGTCGTGGTATGCCTGACATCAGAGTTGGTTGGATGGCATCGACCAGCTAAACACTAAACGATGTTTCATATGATATTAATGAACGTGTACCCAAGCACGCTCGCGTTTAAGCCATTGAATAATTGGGGTTGTTTACCCAACTTGTCGTAGTCGTGGTATGCCTGACATCAGAGTTGGTTGGATGGCATCGACCAGCTAAACACTAAACGATGTTTCATATGATATTAATGAACGTGTACCCAAGCACGCTCGCGTTTAAGCCATTGAATAATTAGGGTTGTTTTACCCAACTTGTCGTAGTCGTGGTATGCCTGACATCAGAGTTGGTTGGATGGCATCGACCAGCTAAACACTAAACGATGTTTCATATGATATTAATGAACGTGTACCCAAGCACGCTCGCGTTTAAGCCATTGAATAATTAGGGTTGTTTACCCAACTTGTCGTAGTCGTGGTATGCCTGACATCAGAGTTGGTTGGATGGCATCGACCAGCTAAACACTAAACGATGTTTCATATGATATTAATGAACGTGTACCCAAGCACGCTCGCGTTTAAGCCATTGAATAATTAGGGTTGTTTGTCCAACTTGTCGTAGCGTTTCATGTCGAGGCAGAATTAAACCTTGTTGATTTTGTTATACATGTCCTGGCTGGTAGATCTTTGTCGACATAAATCTCTAGAAATACAACATAATTATTCGTTGCGTGACATTTTAGTTTTGGCTAGAGAAATTGTCCAAGTTGTCTTTCGATGTAAATGCGAAACAAAACGCGTGTGCCGACATATTTCCCGTAAAGTAGTTTAATGGATTTATTTACAATAACGTACGCGGATAATTGTGCAGTCTAGAAGCTATGATTAGAACCAGGCCAGAGTTTCAAAATATACAAATCGGACTGTGTACGCTCTCCATCGTCAGCAAGTCTGTTTTTACAGACGGTTAAAAAACACACTCGGTGAAATGTAAATTTGTATAATATTTCGAGATACAACCTAATTCGCTTCACTTTCTCTTTAAATAAATCTTGTATAAAATAAGAGATGTGGCTTACATTAAAATCAAGTAAAAAAATTATTTGTAATTGTGTTGGTTGGTGAAATCAGTTACGTAGATTATTTCTTAACGAATTTCTTGCCAGAAACCTTTCTACGTCATTTCCTGTTGGACTTAGTTATCCTGTATATACAGTTTGTTACTGTGTTAATAAAATAATGTAACAACGAAACGACCTCCAGACCTATTTTTAAATTACGTATATTTTTATTAGAACAAATAGGGGAGGTGAACAGCAAACCCGGCCGACCATTTATGGAAATCAGGGTTGAAGCATCGGACTCTGGGTCAAGTTAAGAGATAACGCGGTTCATATCTTATCTATGGTGGGAGCATATCTTATCACTGATAAGATCCTTACACTATAAGGCTAGTAAGGCGTCAAGCTCTGGGCTAATTGATGTCCCGACAGTTTTTCTCAGTGCTACTGATCTTGATTACCATGGCCCGCTCGTGCTGAGGTGGGGGCGGCGAGTCCTCTGTAGTCTCAGCACCCTTCGCCCACACATCGATTACACTTTCACAATCTCGCCTCCCCCTCCCAATTAGTAGAAGGACAGACTCTTTAATTGCCGCTCTTTTCTCGCCTCTATTATGTTCAAGCCGTTACCTCGATGATCCTAATTAGATTGTGATGGTTTTATTGTAATAAACAGTATGTTATATCAAGATATCACTTTACTTACTGGGGAGAGTGTACATTTTAGAGTTCACAATTTCGATTGATAAATGGAAATTGTTAGAGACGAGGACTAACCCAAATGCTCAGATAAACCGATTACATAAATAATACAATTGTTTCTTATTCGTGTTTTTAAAACATGTTTTATTCAACGATACCATCCTGGTAAAGTAAATAAATCGATCTGCGATAGTAAACAAGTTTATTTTTCAGTAAAACTAAATGGCCCGTTAGAGAATCAAGGAATCTCCCACACTGAGTAACAAGTTTTATGCGTGCTTAATAGGTTTTACGAGTTCAGCAAGCCACGTACAACTAAATGTAACTGAATTAAAAGTCTAACCATTAGTGTTAATGGCTCTTAAAACCCCCAAAGTTTGTGTTTTAATTTATAAAAACGACTGTGTGTACTATCTGAGATAGATGTTCTTATAAAGTGACATGCATTACGTTTCCTTGAATTTTGTATTATTGGTCCACACTAAAGTTTCCCAATGTACAGACGTTGGTGCCAAGACAACGTTGTTTACAAGTCGCCAGGACTTTTAACACGAATCACTCGCTCCCAACTGGGCGATGACCTTTTGTGCGAGAGAGCATAAACGTATTGTAGTAGTAAAGGAGAATAATGCAAATGTGTTGGACAGAACAACGGTTGCCAAGTTATTGAGAGGTTGCTAATGGCCCATTGACCCTCTTAGTGGCCCAACGATGTGGGGTTACTCAAACCGCCGGCTTGATGAGGACTCAGTTTTGATTTTATTTAGTCGGAGTACATGTAATGCTAAGTACCGATATTATTATCAACTATGGGTATTTATTTCACCTATACATTATAGGAAAGATAAATTAATTACCGTATGTGGAAAAATTAGGAATTGAATTAATCCACCACTCCCCCAATACAGCAGGGGCATTTATAAATATGAGATGCCAGAAAAATCACTGGCTGATTTTTCTGCAATATATTTTCAGTTCAGAATAAGCTCCAGATTGCGAAATGTAATATGAATAATAGTGCTTGGTAGTTGTATGTATGGCCTCTGTACTGGAAATAAGAATTGTATAACATATTGTACATTGTATAACACGCATATTCTCAACACCTGATAAAAAAAGGAAATGATTACAACAAAAAGTTTGGCTACTAAATAACCTCAATATCCCGCAGTGAAGTGGCGGGTCGATTGAAGACATGATCAATGAAGTTCAAGAGTGACAAGAGGTCTGAAGGGTAGGAAGAAGGGAGGGGAGTGGCGATAATTACGAATCTACAAAGGGCGAACTTAATAAAAACCGCTATCCTCCATCCTTCTGGCGCCACCCAATGTATCAACGGTGGGCTGAGTAAAAGAGATATATTTTGTTCAGCGCACATCTTTCAGAATATTCTAATATGTATTTAAAACACAAATGTAGGCAACCTTTCTACCGCCACATATTCACAGTTAAATAGTTAGTACAACCTCTGAGCAATCACAAGAAACAGTAACGTTAGTCCGTGTTCTCGGAAAGTTAGGGGATCGCACGAAGTCCACTATTGTACCTAACTTATTAAATATGATTCAAATGGTAAGATGTACAATAATTAATAATAATTGTACTTAACCCTTTCACTACCACGTAGTAATCACACGTGCTCTACCTATTATAGGCCACATAAGTCGTACTTGATTTTTAAACCAGTAATAAAACCTTAGCAAATTAATTCAATGCGAGGTTTTATGTACAAAGTAATCTTAACCCTTTGTGTATAGAAATTCACAAATTATTTGCTTAACTTTGTGTTCAAAATAAATCTAATGTTGTACCGACAAATTTTATTCGGAACAGTAGGTTGTACATTCCTTTACAACCTTTCTACCGCCACACACTCACAGTTAAATAGAGTTAGTACAACCTCTGAGAAGTAACAAGAAACAGTAACGTTAGTCCATGTTCTCGGAAAGTTTTACATTCCTTTATAACCTTTCTACCGCCTCATACTCACAGTTAAATAGAGTTAGTACAACCTCTGAGAAGTAACAAGAAACAGTAACGTTAGTCCATGTTCTCGGAAAGTTTTACATTCCTTTACAACCTTTCTACCGCCACACACTCACAGTTAAATAGAGTTAGTACAACCTCTGAGAAGTAACAAGAAACAGTAACGTTAGTCCATGTTCTCGGAAAGTTTTACATTCCTTTACAACCTTTCTACCGCCACATACTCACAGTTAAATAGAGTTAGTACAACCTCTGAGAAGTAACAAGAAACAGTAACGTTAGTCCATGTTCTCGGAAAGTTTTACATTCCTTTATAACCTTTCTACCGCCTCATACTCACAGTTAAATAGAATTAGTACAACCACTGAGAAGTAACAAGAAACAGTAACGTTAGTCCATGTTCTCGGAAAGTTTTACATTCCTTTACAACCTTTCTACCGCCACACACTCACTGTTAAATAGAAGTTAGTACAACCACTGAGAAGTAACAAGAAACAGTAACGTTAGTCCATGTTCTCGGAAAGTTTTACATTCCTTTATAACCTTTCTACCGCCACACACTCACAGTTAAATAGAGTTAGTACAACCACTGAGAAGTAACAAGAAACAGTAACGTTAGTCCATGTTCTCGGAAAGTTTTACATTCCGTTATAACCTTTCTACCGCCACACACTCACAGTTAAATAGAGTTAGTACAACCACTGAGAAGTAACAAGAAACAGTAACGTTAGTCCATGTTCTCGGAAAGTTTTACATTCCTTTATAACCTTTCTACCGCCACACACTCACAGTTAAATAGAGTTAGTACAACCACTGAGAAGTAACAAGAAACAGTAACGTTAGTCCATGTTCTCGGAAAGTTTTACATTCCTTTATAACCTTTCTACCGCCACATACTCACAGTTAAATAGAAGTTAGTACAACCACTGAGAAGTAACAAGAAACAGTAACGTTAGTCCATGTTCTCGGAAAGTTTTACATTCCTTTATAACCTTTATACCGCCACATACTCACAGTTAAATAGAAGTAGTACAACCACTGAGAAGTAACAAGAAACAGTAACGTTAGTCATGTTCTCGGAAAGTTTTACATTCCGTTATAACCTTTCTACCGCCACACACTCACAGTTAAATAGAGTTAGTACAACCACTGAGAAGTAACAAGAAACAGTAACGTTAGTCCATGTTCTCGGAAAGTTTTACATTCCGTTATAACCTTTCTACCGCCACATACTCACAGTTAAATAGAGTTAGTACAACCACTGAGAAGTAACAAGAAACAGTAACGTTAGTCCATGTTCTCGGAAAGTTTTACATTCCGTTATAACCTTTCTACCGCCACACACTCACAGTTAAATAGAGTTAGTACAACCACTGAGAAGTAACAAGAAACAGTAACGTTAGTCCATGTTCTCGGAAAGTTTTACATTCCGTTATAACCTTTCTACCGCCACATACTCACAGTTAAATAGAAGTAGTACAACCGCTGAGAAGTAACAAGAAACAGTAACGTTAGTCCATGTTCTCGGAAAGTTTTACATTCCTTTACAACCTTTCTACCGCCACACACTCACAGTTAAATAGAGTTAGTACAACCTCTGAGCAATTACAAGAAACAGTAACGTTAGTCCGTGTTCTCGGAAAGTTTTACATTCCTTTACAACCTTTCTACCGCCACACACTCACAGTTAAATAGAGTTAGTACAATCTCTGAGCAATCACAAGAAACAGTAACGTTAGTCCGTGTTCTCGGAAAGTTTTACATTCCTTTACAACCTTTCTACCGCCACACACTCACAGTTAAATAGAGTTAGTACAACCTCTGAGCAATTACAAGAAACAGTAACGTTAGTCCGTGTTCTCGGAAAGTTAGGGGATCGCACGAAGTCCACTATTGTACCTAACTTATTAAATATGATTCAAATGGTAAGATGTACAATAATTAATAATAATTGTACTTAACCCTTTCACTACCACGTAGTAATCACACGTGCTCTACCTATTATAGGCCACATAAGTCGTACTTGATTTTTAAACCAGTAATAAAACCTTAGCAAATTAATTCAATGCGAGGTTTTATGTACAAAGTAATCTTAACCCTTTGTGTATAGAAATTCACAAATTATTTGCTTAACTTTGTGTTCAAAATAAATCTAATGTTGTACCGACAAATTTTATTCGGAACAGTAGTGTGTTATCTAAAGTGTCTGGAGTTGATTGATGTTGTGTTATCTCTAGTAAAAGAAACATATCCACGGCTAAGCCCGTTCTTAAGATAACATATATTTGTTCATGTTACAGTGACAAAGTTGATTAATAGCTCTCTAAGTATTCAGTACTGGACAAATTAAACAAGTAGGTAAAAACTACGTACGTTTCATATCTCCTTGGTGTATATGAATATTACGGGACGAACATATATTTTGAAAATCTGTTCATATAATAAGAGATTGCCGTATGAAACATTGGTTTTATGATTTACAATCTAAACATCAGTTTCCATTCCGTCGCCTGCCTGTACAATTTATTCACGACATTCATCCATGATTTAGGTTAGGGCTATTGAGTAATGTTTTCTTCGTGTTATTCCGAACTCAGGCTAAAACAAGTAATTTTTTCTATAATTAACTCTTGTAAACATGTGATGACAGTTTTACACATTGTAAAGTATTAATAAAGTAATTGCTTTAAGTTACTAAGATATTCGACAAATTTTCAAAGAATTTGCATGGAAAGTAATTTAAAAGATTAAGCAAATGTACTGTTCAATAATGTTTTCACCCCATCCTTATTTGTAAGAAACTCATATATTTCCGTTTTTATATTTCTTGAGTATTTTCTATGTTGTGTCGGTCTTTGTAGTATTTGGTATACAAGTGAAATGGCAACTATTTAAAATAGCTTGAAATATTCTTGTTGCAGCCATATTGTTTTTCGCAATGTAGAATTAGAAACGTGCTTTACATGGGTTGTGAGTGTTTAATTAAGCCCCTTTAGCGGGCCAATCCCAGCTACATGTGCCCGCTGTATTGGCGGTCTCTGCACCCAGAACGTATATTACTTGTCAGTCTAATACAGCCAATATCGTGTTCCTGTTTTATGGGTTATTTCTCTTGTTTCATGAGTTTTAGCATTAGAAATGTGCCCGTGGCACTGTGATGCACTATTGAACGTTTACTGGTACATTCTGATTCACGTAGAAAATCTTTAATTTAAGATAAAAACGCGTATGTTTTAACATATAAAGTTCCCCAAAATATTATAAAAAAATAATAGATTAAATTTGTAGTTTATTTTTATAGTAAGAGAGGGGCTTAAATTGGGATTTTAATTTCAAAACTCAGTGAGTTCTATTAAATGTAGAAATTATGTTATCAAAACAAGTTGCACTCGTAATACAGTTTTCGTCAAACTTTGAACTATATTTATGCTTTTTTGTCAAGTTGAAGTACACTTTTTAACTTTAAACAATTTTCTAGATCTATTTACAAAGTGTGATGTCTTTAATAATTAAATACTTAATAATTATTAAATTATATTAAATTATTTAATACTTAATTTAAGTTTTTTAAGTATGCGGTTTTTTAAACGCTAATATTTTTCGGTATTTAAGGGTTGGAAAAACTAGAGCCACAAAAAAAAATTACTTCAATTTTAAACCCGTACTGGATTAAGTTTTGAAACAATTAATGTTTTCATAACTGTGGGTATGAGTATTCATTTTGAGTCCTGGTTATACACAAAATCCTGGGTTATATTCGGATTGAGCAGTAAAATACCTTTTATTATAATCAAACCAATATCAACAATTCTTATTTTTTAAATGTTTCTCTTATAACTCTAGCTGTATCAAATCTATTACTTGAGGTCCCCAAAATCAAGGAATTGTGGCCATGCCTGCCGTAACCGACAGGAAAGTCTGCTGCACACGGCGAGTGATGGGCGTTCTATTTAATTATGCTTGGCGCAATCCTCTACAGGATCATACTAACTGTATTTCTTGCCGTGTTCCAAAATTCGCAATAAAAAAGTGGATAATGTAGAATCCTCTTGGTGATTAGAGCCTCTGACCAACTTACATATTTTAAAACATTCAAGTTTTTAGCTTGTATTTGAACCAATCAAATAAAATAGCCTAATAGATTTCCAAATCTTACAGAACACTGTGCATTAACTTTCTGTGTCCTTTCTTTTTAAATTAAGTCTCATTCCTTTCCTTTTTTATTAACGCAATTTGAAATACTAGTTAACTCATATAATTTGCATTTTTCATACATACAATTTAATGTTACATTCATCAGTATGCCTAGCACTTTCGCAATGGTATTATTATCACGAAATGTTACACAGCGCCCTCTATGTACGAGTATTTTTGTAGCATCACTGTACAATATAGAGATGAGGCCGGAGCTGTTTATCGCGGCTTACTGGACCGCCTTTATCCAAAAGAACGAAAGCCCTGATTGAAACCGTGATCGTTGGGGTGACTTTATTCCTTCTCTCCCCACCACGTGATCCGGAGTGGAATCCACTTTCATCTCTCTCAATTCCAGGCGTCCCCTACCCTCAACCCATTCTACCAACTCCATCATCCCTTCAGGCAGTTGTGCTGTTTGTGAAAGTGCCATTGCTGGCTGCTATTTATGTGATTGGATTGTATAGTGTTAACTCAATGTACATATATTCATTATCCTAAGTCACTGTTACTATCACAATATGCAATCCTCAGTTCAAACAGCGATAGAAATATATGTAGAACTAATAATATTTTACATTTGCAATCTCACAATATTCTTATTTAATGTTTATTAACGAAAACTAACGACTTATTAAACTGAAAAGGTGACGTAAAGAAATATTATAATAATAACTAAAACTTAGTAGGTGAACACTGTAAAATTAATGCATTCTTTGGGTTAAATGAATGTTATGATGTTATCCTGATTAAACCACACGGACACATTGTTAGTATGTGATACAGTGATTGTGATGGTATCAAGTACTGAAATAAAAATATATACCTAATATCCCAAACAAAAACTGTACTACCATCTTAAATTAAAGTCTTATCGTGATTCGAGTTTAACATGTAAAGTTTAAAATTCGAATAAATAAATAGCCTACACATCTACAAAAATCGCCAGCCTGGAGTCCAGTGGACGTGAGGAGAATACATTGCCTTATCGCGGCTTGCTCAGGCAGTTGATAATAATTAGCGATAGAGCGTAAATTACTGATCTAGCTTGTAGTGTTTCCGAGGATAGGTGGGCAGGTTTATGGTTGTGGTCGTAGATTCTTCACCTTTACTCGAGGTGCAACTGGGGGTATTGGACGTCCAAGGATTCGTCGATGAATTTACTCGTTCATGATAAGTTTATCAATGTGAGTTATTTAAAAGTTTTGAACAATTATCCTAGGAGAATCAGAAATTATAATTGTACGGCGGTAGGTCCACCCTCTTGAGGTTTATTTGTGAGGGATGTGTAAGTGGTAACACAGCAAGATAAAATCGTTTAATTAAATTGACTGTGTCTGAAACAAAGTGTTTAGATGAGGCACATGGGATCATGCTTGATGCCTTGACATGAGATTTTATCACATCAAAGTGAGAAGTTCTTAGACTCTGATCTCGGTTACTCAGGGGATTGACGACTGGGATTCTCTTAGACAGCCATCTAACTTTATTAGATGGGAGTGGATGACTGCTAGAACTGCTAACATAAGGAGTCGGAGTTGTAGAGAGTAATACAAGTTACTAGTTCACTATCCGTATGACTGGTGATTTGTAAAAGTGTATATTGACGTGTTTTTGTTAAGCCACGGATGAAATTAAACCAGCAAAATAGAGTTTCGGAAGAACATACAGAACGTAATTAAAATGCGTCTTTTGTCGTTCAGCTTACTACGGAGGTGACATTGCATGTTAAGTTTAAATGTTCCACCTTTCTGTGGCTTCATCCCAAGTGTTGGTAATTTACTAAAAAATGTAATATGATTAACTGTCATATTGTACTCAGTTTGTTTGCAAATTCGTTTATTCTGCTTACCATCATGATTACACATAAGACTAAACGTTAGTTACTTGCAACTCTGCCAACTTTTGACCCAAAGTCAATGGATTTATTCTTTAAACCAAGAGAAATCTATGTACCATGCCCTCAACAACACGATTTAAGAAGAACCTTTCGGGTGCTTAATAAAAGTAGATCAACTCATATTTATTATACTACAGTATAATTTAGTTTGACTGTGAACATCTATTAAAAGTAATTATTATATTAGACCTACACCAATGTGGTTTTACTCTTTTCTTTAAACGGTATCTTGCATATGTCTTTAGTAAATAAATGTCTGATATTGTTTTTCGGAAGCTTCATTATCTTTTAATAGTTCTCGTATACTTTCTTCTCTTAAGTATGTTTTAACATATTTCTAGAACCAACGGGAATTCGCTAAATATTGTGATAAGTAATAAGGAATGTCATATCTGTAACGCACAGAGTACAGTTGGATAAGTGGATTAGATCTGGTTAAGTTGAAGACATCCACTCTCGTCTGACTCCAGAACCAACGGGAATTCACTAAATATTGTGATAAGTAATAAGGAATGTCATATCTGTAACGCACAGAGTACAGTTGGATAAGTGGATTAGATCTGGTTAAGTTGAAGACATCCACTCTCGTCTGACTCCAGAACCAACGGGAATTCACTAAATATTGTGATAAGTAATAAGGAATGTCATATCTGTAACGCACAGAGTACAGTTGGATAAGTGGATTAGATCTGGTTAAGTTGAAGACATCCACTCTCGTCTGACTCCAGAACCAACGGGAATTCACTAAATATTGTGATAAGTAATAAGGAATGTCATATCTGTAACGCACAGAGTACAGTTGGATAAGTGGATTAGATCTGGTTAAGTTGAAGACATCCACTCTCGTCTGACTCCAGAACCAACGGGAATTCACTAAATATTGTGATAAGTAATAAGGAATGTCATATCTGTAACGCACAGAGTACAGTTGGATAAGTGGATTAGATCTGGTTAAGTTGAAGACATCCACTCTCGTCTGACTCCAGAACCAACGGGAATTCACTAAATATTGTGATAAGTAATAAGGAATGTCATATCTGTAACGCACAGAGTACAGTTGGATAAGTGGATTAGATCTGGTTAAGTTGAAGACATCCACTCTCGTCTGACTCCAGAACCAACGGGAATTCACTAAATATTGTGATAAGTAATAAGGAATGTCATATCTGTAACGCACAGAGTACAGTTGGATAAGTGGATTAGATCTGGTTAAGTTGAAGACATCCACTCTCGTCTGACTCCAGAACCAACGGGAATTCACTAAATATTGTGATAAGTAATAAGGAATGTCATATCTGTAACGCACAGAGTACAGTCGGATAAGTGGATTAGATCTGGTTAAGTTGAAGACATCCACTCTTGTCTGACTCCAGAACCAACGGGAATTCACTAAATATTGTGATAAGTAATAAGGAATGTCATATCTGTAACGCACAGAGTACAGTTCGGATAAGTGGATTAGATCTGGTTAAGTTGAAGACATCCACTCTCGTCTGACTCCAGAACCATCGGGAATTCACTAAATATTGTGATAAGTAATAAGGAATGTCATATCTGTAACGCACAGAGTACAGTCGGATAAGTGGATTAGATCTGGTTAAGTTGAAGACATCCACTCTTGTCTGACTCCAGAACCAACGGGAATTCACTAAATATTGTGATAAGTAATAAGGAATGTCATATCTGTAACGCACAGAGTACAGTTGGATAAGTGGATTAGATCTGGTTAAGTTGAAGACATCCACTCTTGTCTGACTCCAGAACCAACGGGAATTCACTAAATATTGTGATAAGTAATAAGGAATGTCATATCTGTAACGCACAGAGTACAGTTGGATAAGTGGATTAGATCTGGTTAAGTTGAAGACATCCACTCTTGTCTGACTCCAGAACCAACGGGAATTCACTAAATATTGTGATAAGTAATAAGGAATGTCATATCTGTAACGCACAGAGTACAGTTGGATAAGTGGATTAGATCTGGTTAAGTTGAAGACATCCACTCTCGTCTGACTCCAGAACCATCGGGAATTCACTAAATATTGTGATAAGTAATAAGGAATGTCATATCTGTAACGCACAGAGTACAGTCGGATAAGTGGATTAGATCTGGTTAAGTTGAAGACATCCACTCTCGTCTGACTCCAGAACCATCGGGAATTCACTAAATATTGTGATAAGTAATAAGGAATGTCATATCTGTAACGCACAGAGTACAGTTGGATAAGTGGATTAGATCTGGTTAAGTTGAAGACATCCACTCTCGTCTGACTCCAGAACCAGATCAATTACCGGCATTGTTCTGTTTAGCTGTCGCTCCACTCTCTACAGTCTGTGAGCCTGGCAGGCTTGATGAGGAGACAGCACTTGGTTCCTTTGTAGATCCACAGTTATTATTACCCTCCCTTTCCACCGACTCCTCACACCGCCCTCCCCGCCCACCGTCTACTCTTGTTCTGCATTGATTATGATTGCCCCAACTTCCCAATTAATTATGAACAGCTCTTCAACTCTGTAATTGTCGCCGACACCTCTGTTAAGTGCTCTCATCGAATGTACTCGTTTCCAAGCTTCTCTATTAATTGTGTGTATTTTTTAGCCGAGTTGAGTAATCTTGTTTTTTACAATGCATGGTGCAAAATGAGTGTAGTAGTAGTAATAGTAGTACCTTCTAATTTGTTATCAATATGGAAGAATCTTTTTTATGATGAGTGAGTGTATGTATCTTCATCTTCGAAATGTATCCAAGAATATATAAGGAAATTATCTTCAATGTGAACATTTTTTTGCATTCTTGCAAACGTTAAATGTTCATTAGATCTTCAAATATCATTTTAATAGGAGAAAACAATGTATGACTAACATCTTTAGATGACACAAAAATCTGTGATTATTTGCGTAGCTTTGATCAAAATACGGATTCAACAAGTATGTTTAAATCTGTAAAAACTGTTTATTGAAATAAGGATAATAAATATTTTGTTCGTTTTATTAGTGCATCTTAAGCATTCGAATGTAACAAAAAGATGTAGGAAATTAGAGAATCCTACTTGTAAAACATGATATTGTATGTTGAATAAATGGTTTGATATATTTTCCATAAATTCTATGCACGGTATTGTACAGTTTATTCAGTTACCATATAGAGGTATAATTAACGCTGTTGTAAGTAAAGGTCGTTCTGATGCTATTTTGAAATGATGTAAATTGACCTACATTTACATTCAATACTTTAACCGGCATCCTGGCGTGACACTTTGTGGGTTAGTCAGAAACCTATGAATATTATGAAATTTTCTCACACGTATTGCAAAAGTTGAATAATCATGGTAATGAGCTTGTAAGTTGCAAGCAAACATACGTATCTGGTAAATTTTAATTTTGTGTAAAACTTTAAGCCATAGGTATTTTAGTTAGCTATCGGAATGCACTGTTGTTATTAATATAGTGCCACAGGGTATGGTGTGCTACGAAATATATGTTGCCTGCTCAACTCCTTCCAGTGTGCAGTCCATCACAGTAATTTATAACTAGTGGTTCAATATTTTCCATTTCGTCCTGGGGGAGCTGGATACACTACACTATTGGCTCCTACGCTAGTCGAGTCTAGTTATGTTAACAGACTGACAGTTTATATTACGTATAAGTTACCTGGCTTTGGAGTTATTAGACATTTTTGGAAAGCAACGTCGCCTATTTTGGAAGCGATTGAATGAATAAATGTTTCGAAAGACAGTGTCTTCAATGTGTCTTATTAAATAAATACAATAGTACGTTGCTTACCGTGCTGGTCTTAATTCTCAGTTGAGTGATTGCGTTTATTGTGAATGTGTTTGTCAAATGACCCGGCTCAGTCGCCCAAGGGAAGGAGACGGGGCAAGCGAGCAGGATAACCCCGAGTTTAGAGGCCCGGCGACCCTGTGTTCTAGGGCCACGCTCACTCGTTTATCAGATTTATGTGACCAGTGGCTTCCTTGCCGGTCAGCGCTATGTCGGTCATATCAAGTCCTTTTTACAACATTTACTATTACACTGACATGGCCGAATTTTAATATGGAATTAATTAATGATTACTTTTAGTTTTCAAAATACGACAATCGCGTAATGTTGACAGGCAAGACTTTACAGACAACACGAGAGATGTCAGTTTCTATACACTACAGGCATCAATCTAGCTTCATTAGTTGATCTCTAGTTAGAACAAACACACTAATATATACTCAAATTGTACTAAAAAATTTGAATAATTTTATAATTTAAATCTAGACTTTTAAGATTTAAATTTGAAATTGTTGTTAGAGATACTAGATCACATTTAACTCGCAAGAGTGATGGGGTAGTTAGTATGGGATTCTAATGTAAAACTAATAGTGTTAAAATGAGCGTAAATATTTGTTTATAGGTTTAAAAATATGTATCCATGCAACTTAAATTGTTATTTTTTCCAACACTAAAGTGGACAGATGTATATTTTACAACAATATTAATGATAGAAACTCAGATAGCCGATGTTTTTACAATCCCCAGAATGTATTGTTTGTTTAATATGAGGGGACATATTGTGTAGTAGCGGGTAGTGGACTGACATGGAAAGCGGGTCGAGGGTTGACGAGTCGGGGTTAGTTTTCAGTTCACTCAAGATTTGTATACAATTCAAAAGACAAATGTAATTTTTAGAGATTTTTAAGCAATATTATCGAGAGTCAGCAAACTGTGAGACATTAATTTACCACATTTGGTAAAACCCTGATGGCAACTATAGTGACAAACGTATTATTTTGATGAAGTTCGGCACAGGCGTGTAATTTAGGAATACATCGAAATAAAAGTTTATTTTGTAAGCTTTGGAGATTTTTTAAAACTTAATAAGTATTATAATTTCATCCCATCCATCTTGATTTTGGTCCAAATGAAGTTTTTTTTACTAACTATTGCAATTAAATGTTCAATCTATTTATAACACGTGTATAATGATAATAAAACGGCATAACCCACATTTACCTTAGAGTTTTTTTTTTATTGAAGAACGATTTTTCTCTAATTTTGTAAAACGCCATAATTTATACTATCTGTTGTGAACTAAGGACATATCGAAGTACATTTTTTTAGAAAATATGGTGGTATAGAAACGACGGAATACAACGTATATAATATAAAGAAAAAAGTGTGTGCTGTGTTTTCAAGGTTAGTTTTGATTAACCTAAGCATTTAATTTGCATATGTACTTGGTACGAATGCTTTGTGTATTACAAAATAAATATGTTTAAGTGAATAAATAACTTTAAGCAAATGTAATAGAGCGGTAAATCGATATTATCGAATCTGCCTGTACATGGCTAAAACATGTATTCGTTCTTATTTATTCGAGAAAAATTATGTAATTCATCTGTGGGTGAAAGAAAATGATCTGATAAAATAAATTAACGCGAACAATTTGATATCGCAAAGAAAGGGAGTCATCAGCGGATGACTTGCAGTTAATTAAACGGCTGTCACTGTAGAGAGTGGCGAGCTGCAGATATTAATAGCGGCTCAGGCTCAGACAGAATGCGGGCGGACAGGTGCAGCTGACGGACTGAGGAGGCCCTCTCCCGCATAGGATGTACAGCTCACAATCGTTACACGTGTATATTTGATCTTTTGTGAGCTGTGTTCGACTGACATACGAGAAAATATGTTGTAATGTCAAGGAAAAAAATACGTTCCCAAGCTTTTTCATATGGATTACATTGGCTCACTTTACTCAAGAAAACTAGAGATAAGAACGAGTTAACGAGGGAGAAGGGAGTGTTTGTCATAGTTATACCGCAGATAACAGACCAACATTCCGGGCAAGCAGTTGTGACTTGACATGTCTCAAGCTTCAGAGCTCTCGAGTACTGCGAGATTAATAATTGTGGGAGAGCGAATTACAAAGTTTGACATTGGATTATCGTGAGTTGATTGTTTCAAATGGTACGCTCTTAGTTTAACCATGGGTTTTAATTCCTTTTAAACTTGATAGCGACGAAATTATGAAACAATCTATTAGTTAATTAATAGTATTGCAATATTTAATATAAAATCGAAACACCGCCGTATTATGTTATTGCAAATTACTAAATAAGTTAGTTCCCTAATTAACCATTGGTGGATTCAGGATTGCATAAGGAAATAACAACCGTAGAAGCTCGACCGGCCCTAGTGATATAATATGACCAAAGTACTTACTGCGCAAAACGCATAAAATAAGCGTAAGCATGGTTATGTAAAGATTATTTTAACGTATAATAAATAGTATTATTAACTATGGAAGAACCTAATTACGTGACTCTATTAAGATTTCGACATGAAAGTTACTCTGACAATATGAACTACGACTTCAGGTTTTCCAAATACATTAAATAGCATGTGACAGATGCCTGAAGTGTGACCGCAGAAGAGCACAATCTCTACCACCGCCGCGCCGGTGCTTTATAATTTAGTAGTCGCTATCAGGAACTTTACAGAAGCCATAAATGCAGCATTATTGTCAAGCTGGTGCTACCGCCACTTGTGCAATATTATCTACCCACGGTAAGAATTTAATTAACGGAACCCAATTTGTATGTGTTTGTTTTATAATTACTCATACATTAGAACTTTCGTCTGTCAAATATGATAGTTACACGTGTATTATTTATTAATGTAACAAAATACATCATTAACATTGTTTCTTGCGAAAGATCTCATTTTAGAAGATAATATAAGAGTGTTTGTTTACACATGTGTGTAGTATAACTATTAATTAATAAAGAGCATACGCCTTCACAACATACGAGAGCTTAATTATGTTTATTCATTATATGTTCAGTAAAATTTTAGAAAGTAAGGCTGGACTAATAAAACACGCAAATAATTTTGAACAGTTTTATACTTGAGCTGGTTGTCAAAATCGATGTCGTATGCAGATATTTCTCATTTAATGATTATAAGAATTATCTTGCAATATTGAAATTGATCCGATAATCAATAAAATAAGTATCCGAAAAATGTTAATGGACTACATATTTTTGATAGATCATTACCGTGTGCGTTTCCAGAACATTTATCTATACATCGACGTTGTTGTTTGTCGTGGCTCGACATAAACCCACCAACATTAAGCCGTACAACACAAAGCCTGCCCGTTTGGTCGTAACATTTTTCCACGTTATCAGTCGTCCATCTTGGGTCACGAAGAATTTGACAGCCAACGTGGGTCTGAAATATATGTCCGTATCGGTTGAGTGATACAAGTGTGACGGGCCACCTGCGACTCTGGGGCCGAGTGAGGGGAGTTCGGGGTCAAATGACACTCCAGCTTGACTGTCTAATTATATATATTTGTAGTTGTATATAATTATTGAGTATACTCATATGTTAAGGTAGGCCGAATAAAATTAACAAATTTGAAAATCACAAAAATATCTAAAATTCAAAATTACCTTGGAAGTTACAGATGTGAGCGGTAAATGTTTTCTCATTTCACTTACTTTGGTAACATTTTGAAAATTACATGACCAGCACCTAAAGTTACAAAGTAATGTTTAAGGTATTTGAGTCTTATTTGAGCAGCCGGAAACGGCTGTTCAGAAGTTACGTGTAAAATATGCCTCGCCGTGGTCTAGAAATTATTTGGGCTCCTCTAAATTGTCGAGCAATCAGTGAACGTGTGTGCCTTGCCATTGGTCAGTGTAATATTGTAATTGGTTGGATTCTTCAAAATTTCCGAATGTGCTGGTGTCAAGTCGGTACTACTGGGCATGCATGTATTGCTAATGTTTGGCGGAACATGATTATATGTGAAGGAGAAGTCGAGTGACACGTGTGAGCCCAGGAGAAGATCGTGCCAGAATTGCCGTAGTTCAGGTCGACCTCGATGGCCAGTAGCTAACGAGCCAAACCATGTTTCCAGCAGTTGTAGCGGCCCGGCTAACTGATACCGTCACGTGGTCTCCTGTTCCATTCACACCTTACACCTACAGTCACACGGCGCGCGTCATTAGCGCTTACAGCTTTCAATATTTGTACAGAGCCACGGTTCTTGGTTACTCCGGACAATGATCGCAGGATCACCTAGTCAATATAGAATCAGTAGTTTCCAGCAGTTGTAGCGGCCCGGCTAACTGATACCGTCACGTGGTCTCCTGTTCCATTCACACCTTACACCTACAGTCACACGGCGCGCGTCATTAGCGCTTACAGCTTTCAATATTTGTACAGAGCCACGGTTCTTGGTTACTCCGGACAATGATCGCAGGATCACCTAGTCAATATAGAATCAGTAGTTTCCAGCAGTTGTAGCGGCCCGGCTAACTGATACCGTCACGTGGTCTCCTGTTCCATTCACACCTTACACCTACAGTCACACGGCGCGCGTCATTAGCGCTTACAGCTTTCAATATTTGTACAGAGCCACGGTTCTTGGTTACTCCGGACAATGATCGCAGGATCACCTAGTCAATATAGAATCAGTAGTTTCCAGCAGTTGTAGCGGCCCGGCTAACTGATACCGTCACGTGGTCTCCTGTTCCATTCACACCTTACACCTACAGTCACACGGCGCGCGTCATTAGCGCTTACAGCTTTCAATATTTGTACAGAGCCACGGTTCTTGGTTACTCCGGACAATGATCGCAGGATCACCTAGTCAATATAGAATCAGTAGTTTCCAGCAGTTGTAGCGGCCCGGCTAACTGATACCGTCACGTGGTCTCCTGTTCCATTCACACCTTACACCTACAGTCACACGGCGCGCGTCATTAGCGCTTACAGCTTTCAATATTTGTACAGAGCCACGGTTCTTGGTTACTCCGGACAATGATCGCAGGATCACCTAGTCAATATAGAATCAGTAGTTTCCAGCAGTTGTAGCGGCCCGGCTAACTGATACCGTCACGTGGTCTCCTGTTCCATTCACACCTTACACCTACAGTCACACGGCGCGCGTCATTAGCGCTTACAGCTTTCAATATTTGTACAGAGCCACGGTTCTTGGTTACTCCGGACAATGATCGCAGGATCACCTAGTCAATATAGAATCAGTAGTTTTCAGCAGTAAATGTTCTGTTATCTGGTCGCATCGTAGATAAATTACCTTGTGACTGAATCGGTATAAAAGATTTGACAATCCAACAATACAATGATGACTTCTTCCTATCTCTACTTCGAGAGGTGGGTTGGAATTGGAAGAGTGACGTGTCACACGAATAGGTTAAAATAAGATAATCGATTACTATGAACTCAAACGTGGTTATTTATGTTACCTTCCAATTTATACGTTTCAAAGTAGTGGCTACAATTTTTGCACATGAAGTATGATGGGAGCTTGGTGAAATACCAAAGTGCAAGAGTGGCCGGCGCCGGCGCGGCAGCGTCTCGGCGCCGCTGTGTCTAGCCCAGCTCCACGCTAGCGTGCACACGCTAGTTTGTAGTTGCATCATCGTGCTCCCACACCGCTCTTTCATTAGGTTATTGTTCTGCCACGCGATCTTCTTCCCCCCCTCCCTCACCAGTCCTTCATTGACCACTTATGTATGATCCCCACTAGTGACCAAAACACTCATCTTGAATTTAAATGTTATTGTATTGTAAAACCCGCTCTTTCGGTGACACTTAGAACATGAATACTTAAGGTGAGATTACAGCGTCAATTAGCAAAAAAAGCCGGGAATTAAGCATTTTTCAGTTCACTTGTTAAAAATGTACAACTTGAAATCAAATCTTATTTTTTATGTAACATATGGATTTATATACAAGGTTTTAAAAAAAGTCCCGCACGGGCTTGATAGTTACCGATAGATTACAGACAAAGCAATAACACTTGGTAGGTAATTACTGCACATATAAATCTACTTTTTGAAGTTACTACCATTTTTTTGTCATGCCAGGAAGATGGTCCGCAAGGAGTGTGAAGGAAATCTTAAAATAGAGCTTATGTCGAGTAGTACATAAAATGAAAGGTCTCTTTTAGTAGAGTATAATGCCACAAATCCTACCTGAAAAGGTTCACTCTTTAATTTGATGTACTACTCGACATATGCTCTAATTTAAGATTTCCTTTTAACTCCTTGCAGGCCATCCCTATGACATGACAAAAAAGTGGTAGTAACTTCAAAAAGTAGATTATATGAATAATAAGTGCAGTTAACTTTTCAGGAGGTGTAAAAGGCAATGAAAAAAACAAACTTTAATAAGAAATATTGGCGTAGTAAAAAATAATATGAAGTCAAACTTGCAACAAATTTAAAGCTTCCAAATACAAAGTTAATTAGTTGATTTTTCCGTGGTTTATCAAGTCTTGGGTCCTTATCATGGCAATTATTAAAGTATAAACTGTTTCCTGCTGTACAATATCAAGTGTTAACATTATGTTTCTTATGTTGTACTTTATTTCTACTGGCATCAAGTACAGGTGTAGTATGATGAAAAAGATTTAAGCTACATATATTTCTTAAATTATAATTTGCAAATGGCGAATTACTGTAGCCTCCTAACGTTTCGATCAGTTACTCTGTAACTCTGTGAGCATTAGATTAAGAATCGGTAACTATTTAAAATTTATTGCAAGAGGGAAACAACTTCCTTAAACACTCGTTTTACACTACTTTTCGGCAAGTTACATCGTAAACACATCTTAAAAGTCAAATTTGAACTATATTCACCTCCTTTCAATATCTCGTGATTGTGTAAGAGCTACAAATATTAACAGTTATAACAGCAAGTACAGTTTACAGGGAATATTTCCGTATTGTCCGCTGTGAAGTGGAATGACGACCACAATTCCGGACAGATTTGAACTATATTCACCTCCTTTCAATATCTCGTGATTGTGTAAGAGCTCTTCATTGCTCTACAAATATTAACAGTTATAACAGCAAGTACAGTTTACAGGGAATATTTCCGTATTGTCCGCTGTGAAGTGGAATGACGACCACAATTCCAGACAGATTTGAACTATATTCACCTCCTTTCAATATCTCGTGATTGTGTAAGAGCTCTTCATTGCTCTACAAATATTAACAGTTATAACAGCAAGTACAGTTTACAGGGAATATTTCCGTATTGTCCGCTGTGAAGTGGAATGACGACCACAATTCCAGACAGATTTGAGGGTCGTGGCCCATCGTGTTCGACCGCTGATCTTGTTTGTCGACAATAAACCGTGGTTGGCTTCTGTCGTTGTAACTGGCTGACTGAGCTTTACTTCTGTCACGTTGTAATCGCTAGAGTAACATTAATGTTGTGATAGTGAGTGTTAAAACACATTTAGTGTAACAAAGAGGTGACAATTAAGAGAGACAGATTCAGCTGTGAAAGGGCTGACGCAGTAATTGCACTTGGTTTAACAAAGTTTGCTCGCCTTTGTCTACACTGGTGCTACCAAAGAATATGGACATTTTTCTATTGCGCGCTAACTGATAATTACGAACTCCAGATGTCTTCATATCAATCGTGTTTCAATGTGGTGTGATCGGTTTTTGTTTGGTCCTTATAAACAACCCTTTCAAGTAACTTCGCTGAATGGAGAGACATATGTGTGGTTCATCATTCCGTGTGAAACTTCAAGCTTATAATCTACTAATGTGTGGCAATTTTTTGGCTACGACCGATGACAAAACTGCTAAAGATAATTTTTTACAGTATGGATATTAGTTTTAATTTCAGCGAATAGCATATTTTTGAATGGGAAATGAATGAAAGAAATTGAATTATTGAAATGAAATATGACTTAATAATTAAATGATATATTTAATAATATAAATTTCTTATATGCAAAAATAGTTTGTTTACTTTAGTCTCATTTCATGTACATACTGCAAAAAATCCATGTCTTAAGTCGTCTTTTCTTAGCTTTGATATTAAATATATATCTAATAAAAAAAATTATGATGCCTTATTAAGATAAATAAATATGATATTTTTTTGGAGTTATTATTTTTTCTGGGGCTCAAACATTAACCAAAAACTAATTGTTGCGCTTGCGTAAGGTGAATGCGAAGGAAAGATGAGGTGTATATAACTATCTTTTATTGATTATAATAGTGTATGTCAATCGTTGTATCCCATGCACTTTGAGTTTACACTTATTATTGTGATCAGTATCAGAGCTTTCCCCTGTCGTCTGAGCTCGTGAACTGCACACAGCAGCAATGAACAACAAATCCCGCAAGACCCAACAATCGAGCTGTTAACGAGTCACTAAACGTCTGAGCTCGTGAACTGCACACAGCAGCACTGACTAAAAAATCCCGCAAGACCCAACAATCGAGCTGTTAACGAGTCACTAAACGTCTGAGCTCGTGAACTGCACACAGCAGCAATAAACTAAAAAATCCCGCAAGACCCGACAATCGAGCTGTTAACGAGTCACTAAACGTCTGAGCTCGTGAACTGCACACATCAGCACTGACTAAAAAAATCCCGCAAGACCCGACAATCGAGCTGTTAACGAGTCACTAAACGTCTGAGCTCGTGAACTGCACACAGCAGCACTGACTAAAAAATCCCGCAAGACCCGACAATCGAGCTGTTAACGAGTCACTAAACGTCTGAGCTCGTGAACTGCACACATCAGCACTGACTAACAAATCCCGCAAGACCCGACAATCGAGCTGTTAACGAGTCACTAAACGTCTGAGCTTGTGAACTGCACACAGCAGCACTGACTAAAAAATCCCGCAAGACCCGACAATCGAGCTGTTAACGAGTCACTAAACGTCTGAGCTTGTGAACTGCACACAGCAGCACTGACTAACAAATCCCGCAAGACCCGACAATCGAGCTGTTAACGAGTCACTAAACGAAGTCGTGAAGCAATGAAGGAGTTTCCAATTAAGTGTGAACTCTGCGCCCAAAACCGAACATAAAGGAATCCCGGTGGTCTGATCTGAATCGCAAATATCTCCCGCTCACCCTTTAACCTCAGTGTAAGAATGGTTTTTACATTCTTCCTCGGAACATGCATTTAAAAGTAATTACAATTCTTTCTAATATAGACCTACGATGACTATTGAGTTGAAGTTGTTACACGTATATTACTTTAATGGTTAATTCTAAATCCACAGGTAGGAAGTGTATTTAGCCCAATTTATATTTATAGGATTCAGTATTATGTTGGGAACAGTTTCGTCTCAGTCATTGTGTAAACATGTTTGTGTATAAAAGGGCCTAAAAATAACTTAAAATACCAGTATACAATATTTTATACACTATTATATTTTAAATAACACGATAAATATAAAGATTCGAGGTTATTATTTGAAGATGATAGTTTTGATTTTCATGCAGCGTAAGTACTTGATTAGATATGAATTGTAACTTGTAGCTAGATATACCTAATCTAAAAATACGATCCCCTCAATTGTTGAGAACTCTCAAAACAGTTTTTTATCAAATTTTAATTTGAGTATATCTCTGGAAGTGGTAGGAGGTGGAGCGCCAGGAGTGTAACGAATTGTGACACTGACAACGACAGGTGTTCGCTCTCGACTGGAAAGAGGCCTTGTCTTATCAGACAAGATTCTTATAAATCAAACATGAGGAGCTCTTATCAGCTGGGAGCCAAGCCGTTAAGCGTCTTATCAGCCGAGATAGCTCCGAGGTAACTACAGAGTTATCTCGTCTTCGCCCGAGCCAAGGCGCTGCTACTGCGAGGTGAAGATTTACTAGGCCAGGCGTTGTTGGGCCCGTCCAGAATTAGTCAGGAGCCGGAGGGTGCAATAATATGTGTGTTATATGGGAGGGAGTTGGGAGTTATGTGTAGAGGCCATAAAACGTCGGGCATCGAGACTGCCAATGAGCCCCGACTATAGATAGTGAAGTTGGAAACAGTAAGGTAGCTGACTCTCTCAGTTCCTGGGTATTAATTAACGCGTTAAACAACTAGATAAGTGGATTATTTCTGTACAACACTTGTCGGTGAAACATTGTAAACGTACAGGAGAACCAGTTTCCGCACGGTCCGAGATTCTAAGTAAGAGATAAAGTGACCGGACCACCAGTCTATCACTATCGATGTTTCTGCTTATTCGGTTTGAGAAAACAGATATTTTTCAGTCATATCTTTGAGCAATGGGCACGGCTAGAATAAGTATCGAATATCAAGGTCTGGTAGACTATTAAGAATGATATATGTAATCGAACGTAATAATATTATAGCAAGAATAGTTTAACCATGACAATTGAAGAAGAAGATATTAATAATTATACTTTTTTAATTAATAGGACTAAAAATGGTCTATTTTATTGTTCCTAATATGATAGTTAGTATTGAATTGCTGTACACTTAAACACATTTCGTTAGGAAGATACGAAATCCAATGCATTTTTTATCAATTCTAATGTTCTATACGTCTAATACTAGCAGTTCAATTCCTGTTCGGAATTGCGCCAGTCCAATGCTCTATACCTCATGACTCATGACTACTCTAACCTTGCTGGGGTTGTAAATACAAGGAAGACAAGATCAGATGCTTGGGCAAAAGTGATACTTGATCCAAACTTCAGAAACAAATATACTTCCATCTATGCCGCCATTAAATAATGATGGAGTCTATCACGAATTCAATTTACTTTCCATTATATTTGGTACAATTAAAATCGTCTTCAAAACGAAGGCTTAATATTTGTCTAGCAAGTTGGACTTGATGGAAAGTAATGGTTTTTTAAATTAAATACGTTGAGACAAATGGGGAGAACATAAATATCAGATTATGAAGTTTTGTAACCATTTAATTGTGGATGAAAACATTTTATAAATGCCACATTAAGTGTATTGTATTCTAATGTCGGGTGCTAACAGTCAGTAAACTTTTATCTCGACAGTAAAAAGAAATATTGACGAGAATCAACTGCAATACCTTTACGTTTTCAATAACCACGAGCTAAGGATCTTGGCGTCCCGTCGCTTCAATACACTATTGTATAAACGTCCATTCCTTAACATATCTCAAATAACCTTTTCCCCATTGAAGCCTTATACAGCGAAATAATTATATTGTATGCTTGTTGTCGTCTTAAATAGATTAAAATAAATTGTATTCCGCAACATCTCCTGTACACTTTAGCAGAGAATAAAGTTCTTAAGTTGTTGAACTGTTTGATTGAACTATGTTTATGTTCATGACGTTATTCTGTTTTGTATGTACTTCAGTTCGTCTCTCACAAATTCACTTGTCCAAATTGTTTTGTCACATGAGAAAAGCGACTTTCGATACATAATCAGGTTATTAGTCATGTAACATTGTGTCTTAGTAGGTTCATTCACGCAGGATTAAGTATAAGTGCGACTTATGATTTAGTGAGCATTTTATTGATAATACATTTTTAATATAATATGATTTAATATTAAATATGAAGTTGAAAAAGTATTAGAGTAGGTAAGCTTAGTAGTAATGGCAGGGCAGACATGCCAAACCTCTTTTGTATGTTCCACTTCCTCTCGTCGCTCAACGCCGTGTATTATTTTAGAATAATAATGAGATAAACATTTGAGTAAAATTATTATTTACTTGTGCATACCAGCGGCTTCGCCCGCAATTACTATGCATGTGTACTTGTTTGAATAGCTTCCATGATTTTAGTAACAATTAAACTGTTTGGATTAATATAGAAGAACTCCAAAGTCGAAGTTCATACTTTTCTTAGTGAAAGCAGTTATGATATAATATGAAGGGTCCTATGATAATTTTAAAGTGGAATTAGTCATATATCGTGCACCAGGTACCCTTTTTATAGTGTTCATGATTAAGAGGACTAGGCCTAGAAGTTAAGCAGAAGTGTGAGTAGTTCTTATTTCCGGTTTTGCACATCTAACTCAAATGAACTATACTTCCAACACATAATTGGAGTTTGGTATTTTAACCCGAGAAACAATCTAAATAGACCTATATTTAATTTTATAATGAGGTTCGATTCAAAACAGTATAGTTTTCTAAATTGTATGGATATAGATATTGTTATTGAACATATCAATGTAAATGAACATCAATATTACTAACACGTTTCAATACTTACATTAAGACAGTTGTCATACATATGTAAAGATAATACATGATACAGTTAAGATCTTGCTTCCCAATCCATATTCGCTATATCTACTATTAATTTTCTTCGGTCCAGCAGTTGTACTGTTGTAATACAGTTAAGATGTTGCTTCCCAATCCATATTCGCTATATCTACTATTAATTTTCTTCGGTCCAGCAGTTGTACTGTTGTAATACAGTTAAGATGTTGCTTCCCAATCCATATTCGCTATATCTACTATTAATTTTCTTCGGTCCAGCAGTTGTACTGTTGTAATACAGTTAAGATGTTGCTTCCCAATCCATATTCGCTATATCTACTATTAATTTTCTTCGGTCCAGCAGTTGTACTGTTGTAATACAGTTAAGATGTTGCTTCCAATCCATATTCGCTATATCTACTATTAATTTTCTTCGGTCCAGCAGTTGTACTGTTGTAATACAGTTAAGATGTTGCTTCCCAATCCATATTCGCTATATCTACTATTAATTTTCTTCGGTCCAGCAGTTGTACTGTTGTAATACAGTTAAGATGTTGCTTCCCAATCCATATTCGCTATATCTACTATTAATTTTCTTCGGTCCAGCAGTTGTACTGTTGTAATACAGTTAAGATGTTGCTTCCCAATCCATATTCGCTATATCTACTATTAATTTTCTTCGGTCCAGCAGTTGTACTGTTGTAATACAGTTAAGATGTTGCTTCCCAATCCATATTCGCTATATCTACTATTAATTTTCTTCGGTCCAGCAGTTGTACTGTTGTAATACAATGTTTACACATAAAAGTTGAATACATTTTACTAGCTCTTTGAATAAGCATTACACAACTTTAGAGACCAAGATGGGATTTTTTGCTTCTGTAAAGATGGTTCGTCCTAGGGACCCTAGGAATGTTCATGTAAAATTTCAGTACAATCGGTTAAATAGTTTATACGTGAAACAAAAACAAACAAACTAAAGTACTTTGGTAATATTATTAGGATTTTTCTACTAGCAGATAACAACAAATATTTCAACCGTTGTAACAAACCATTGTTCTTCTCTATTCTAGTATAGTTCGTTTATTTATTTCCATTTCTTGTACAGTTATCTCCTTAAAAGTTGCGTGCCATTAAATTTTTATGTTTTGGAAGTTGGCACTTCTACTCTGCGAGTAGACGTTACAAATTCCAAAGACAACCCCAAGCCGGGGTTCGCGCGTTGGCGGGAGTATCAGTGGTGTGTGAAACCGGGAGTTCACTGCGCATGTGCGGCCGCCACTCGGATCTATTCCGGCACGTGACGTCACAGACATCGCGATCGGCCTGCAGTCTCGCGGAGAAAACTACAACAACCTTACCTACACTGTATTACTGTTATATTGTTTTTAAAGTTTCTTTTTTGTGGTGTTTGTGTTTTTTCTAGTTTTGCTCAGTGTTCGGAAAAAATTCGGAACAGTGGTTTGTCGGTGTACCTCAACTCGGTTGGTGTCAGTGTACAGGTTCTCACTCCTCTATGCGTACTTCGCCGGTCGGCGAGTTGTGCTGTGGTGCGGTCAATTCTCGCCCGATTGTTTATTTTCGTTCTCCCCGTTGTGTTTAATTCGGTACCGCTTCGGATGGCTAACAAGCAGATTTAGAAGACATTCGGTGTTCTGTTGTAGGTGTAATCGTCCCTGCCCGCGCTTCCCAGCCCCCTCGCTTGCCAACAGGAGCTTCCTTCATCTGCCCCCCCCACCCCTTCTCATCATCACGAATAGCGCGCCAGTTTGAATATTCTTGAAAGTCGTAAAGATAGTATTGATGTCGTGACCATAAGTTTTTATTTCATTATGTAAATTAAGCCCATATATGTATGTATTGTTACTGTGGTAAGAAATCGTTTTTAACAATATAAATGCAATGTTTATAACAAATGTGCCCTAAAACTTGTGGATACTTTGGTTGTTGAAAATGGTATATTTGACCCTTTAGTTTCTCTTCGAATATACTGTCGGAACAGTAAAATTATGTTTATCCCAGTGGTCACCAAACAAAATAAATATACAATTGTTAGCAAGTCAATAAGTAGCCTAAACTACTAAAAAGTTGTAAAACTATAGCAACCAACAAGTTTTCTATTCAATTTGGTGCACTTTATCAGGGTTGCAATAAGAATAATAATACATCGCTCATTGATTATGGCTTTATATGAAGAGTATATAATTAGTTTATTTGATTAAATATTTGAAAGAAATATTTGATTAGAACACTCACTCTACCTAAAACGTTAATAAGATAGTTCCGAACTTTTGCGTCTGAAAATAATTTTTTTAAATTGTATTCAACCATGTTTGTTTTTTCAGCTGGACATATAAGAAGCTAATTTCCTAAAAACATTTGATCAAATAATAACCTTATGGTTATGCATTTTTGGGATTTTAATTTTTTTATTTGAGTAATTGAAGACGTGCTGACTAGACGCAATTATCTTAGCTTCTGCTTATAAGTTTTACCTTTGAATCAAATTCAGACATAGCTTGTCAAAATTGTATGAAAAAAATCAACACTAAAATCAATTCAGGGGGCAGGTATACCGGAAACATGAAATCTTTTCATTACTTTATTTTTGTTTATTACTGTATTGTTGTTTATATCGTTTCTGTTTTTAGGTAAAACGATACCAAATACATAAATTTTAATGTAAATAGTTTTCCAGTACAATTCAAGCAAGTGTGGTTCAGAGTATCATTAGAACATAATAACCGTATTTGTAATAATTGTTATTACTGCTTTAATTTCTTCTGTCTTACCTGGGTAAAAGATGGATTAGCTAATTATATTTAATTGTAATTTAATAGATATATCTGTTCTATGAAGTGAGTAAAGAATTATTAGTTATGGACTTTGGTGCACTCTTCTTCACAACTACTAGGGTAAATCCAATTAAATCTGTACTGTATGTTTCAAAAATGACACTACATAATAATGATATTTTATATAAAAAATAAATAGAAAATTGCATTATTATAAAAATAACATGAGAATAATTTAACATGTCGAATGAAAATATAATTAAAACCACAAACTAATAATTTAAAAACTTATTTTTGCTACGCACACATAAAAATAAAATCCTCAAGTTTGCCCAGTATTCTCTTAATTGACGGTACCGGAGAGTGGCTTTCACAATTACACATGGATATGTGCATAGAATACTCTTATACTTAATCAATACAAATTGATCGACCACATAATCAATACAATTATGTGGTGTAGATATTATGTGCTTTAAACTATTCTGTCTATTCTCTAAAATTACATTCGTGTGTGCATTGTGTATATACCCCAGCCATAGTCGCAGATTAATAATCACTCCTGTTCCTAATTTCGTGTTGTCGACTCATATCGTATTTAATTATTTGACAGATTTGATCGATTGTATACGACAGTAAAGTAAGTCGGCCCAGTAAAGGATCCTTAAACACGTGGTCTGTGTGACATACAACGGCTTACAATGAAGCGGTGACCTTGTGTGATATCGAGTGACCTTGACCTTTAAATGCCACCCCGCCCTCTCGTGACGTCACAGTCCAGGGTCTTGCGTCAGCCAGTTTCCTCCCCGTACCCCCGCAGACCTGGCCAACTTGTCTGCCATGTCGTATACGCTAATCAAATGGAAGCAACTTTCAGATGATGTAAGAATTGTACAGCTTTCAAATACGGACTCAATTATTTGAAACAATGTCGAAGCTGTTATTTCAGTTACACTTTAAAATGAATTTCAATAAAGTTAAATGATTATTTAAATCGCCAGTATTTAAATTTGTGCTCAGTTTGTTTCTCTAAAGGGTTTACACATTTTTTATAATATTATTCCTCGATGTAAATGAGTCACAGATTAAATGTTTTAATAATAAAAAAGGATATTGTGAACATAATTAAAAATAATATAGACTGAACCGTAAACATCTGCCCTTGAAGTGATTTTACTCAAAATAATAAAATATTGTTTTTGGCTACATGCGTTCTGTTTGAAGCGTAAGATAATATTTCAATAACAGTTTATTACTATTATCCCCAAGTCTATGAAAAATAGATTTTTAATCTAATATCCAATCGTACCTGAGCTTAATATGTTACATTTATCATTTTTAATCAATGTTTGCCTTAATTGTTAGGTTTAAGCACCCGGTGTCATAAAAATCGTGTAAGTTAACATTTCTTAAACCGAAATTAACAGCAGGGTAACACGGCAATCTTTGATGTCAAACGTTTATCGTGTTAACTTGACGGCTTTATTTAATTTATGAATTAACCGATCTGACTGTACGATGGACTCAGGATTATTATATTTGTTACTTTTATTATTCTATTCCGACATACCTGACAGCAATCGTTGTGGATAATTAATTGTTTGTATTACACTCAAAGGCGATTGTAGATATATTGTGCGTTTTAGCCAGAGATATTTTAACTCGTATAATTTCTGTACCCGACGCAGTAGAGGAGTGAGCCTCGACACCGGTGGGTTTATTTACCAGAGGAGAGAGAGACAGAATGCAGTGGAGACGGAAGCGACGAGTCCTGTGTGTGATCGGATCCGCCAACCACGCTCTGTTGGTGCGGCACATTACCCTGATATTACCCTACAGTGATGGTGGTGGTCTGTTGACAGGGACGGACGAGGAGAGTGGCCTGAGCCTGGAGCCGGCGCCCCCCTCCACGGACTCCTCCAGGATCACGTTCAACGAGGGTGAGTACTCCTACAGATTTTATAATCTTTGGATTTATATTCTTGATCTATAAAAAGACGTGGTTAAGAGGGTTTGAAGTGGGATGCGGCCCATTCGACGGCCGGGGCTGTTCAATACATCATACGTCAACAGTTTGTATCCTAATGACCAACATCGTGTTTAAAGTGGTACTGTAGTTTTGTTTTGGTACGTCTGATACATATAGAGTGACGTAGTTTTAACAATATTTATTTACTCATAATACCGCACATAAAATTGTAAATAAATGTTATTTCCCACATACTGGTATGTTTACACTGACAAGAAGTTGAACAGGTTTTGTGTCCGACATATAAAAAACTGTTGCGAGCGGTGTCGCGACTACGGTGTTCCGCAGCGATCAGCGATGCAGCGGGTATAATTGCGTAAGTTCACATTATGAGGCAGTAGTTGCACAAGTTATTTCGCACTTCCTTGTAACTGTAAACGCAGCTTAAGATAACCGCAGATCTTACAAACCCTAAGATACAATTAAAAATTTTGAAAACACTTGTTTTTCGAATTAACACAATTTTAAATATTCCTATAAAAGCAAAGGATCGTGATGACAGAAACCCGCCGTAATAACGACTATAAATTCCTGAAAGCCGCTGTGTGAGCTTGTTAGTGAGCCAACCGATTTTATGTGGTACGCAATAAAATGCGGAACCTAGCTGACTTCCGTCACCTGTTACGTTATATCATTCTAATTGCGGTAGCGTAACACTCAAAATCGTTTCTGTGTAATATTTAATAGTACCAGTTAAAGATTTTAACGATAATTCCTGGACAAGACTACTTTTCAGTTGTTTCAAAACTAAATTCATTTTGTAAACCTAGGACTTCCTTGTATTATAATGGATTACATATACCAACCGAGTAGTCTTGTCTCATATGTCTAAAAGTCCTAATAGGAAACTGGAAAGGCCTAAAAGCATCAAATAAATCTGAATCTGTACTCGTATGAGACAAATCACATAATTCTGGATACGAACGATCTGAACACTTACGCTTGTTGTTTAGTTCATCCGATTTGTTCCTTGTCTGATACTTCACATGTCATGTCACCTTGGAAGATTGAGAGGCTAGTTATGTTCCAACCTCAGTGTAAGCGGTTAGAGGACCTCATGTTTAGGCTAGCAACTAGCAACAGCCTTTAACACTAAGGGAGCTCCAACCATTTCAGCAGTAGACTAGGCCAATTAATCAATCATTTTACACCAATATCTCGACATATGGCGTTGATGATACAACGCTCCTGAAAATCCATGGGGTTGCGATTCCTATGCGCTGTACCCAGTGTAGGTTTAATTGGAAAATGTAAACTCATATTTTTGAAGGTATGAATATATAATTAAATATTCTGTTAATTAGACCAAAAAATATTTACGAGATATGTATCTATACATATATACATACACATATAACTTGTTTATAATAAGTTATTTACAGAGTAAGGTATGTTACTGTGGTTTGATCTTGCATTCAGTTTGTCTTTACATAGTAAATATTTACTATATATGATGTATCTATACATATATACATACACATATAACTTGTTTATAATAAGTTATTTACAGAGTAAGGTATGTTACTGTGGTTTGATCTTGCATTCAGTTTGTCTTTACATAGTAAATATTTACTATATATGATGTATCTATACATATATACATACACATATAACTTGTTTATAATAAGTTATTTACAGAGTAAGGTATGTTACTGTGGTTTGATCTTGCATTCAGTTTGTCTTTACATAGTAAATATTTACTATATATGATGTATCTATACATATATACATACACATATAACTTGTTTATAATAAGTTATTTACAGAGTAAGGTATGTTACTGTGGTTTGATCTTGCATTCAGTTTGTCTTTACATAGTAAATATTTACTATATATGATGTATCTATACATATATACATACACATATAACTTGTTTATAATAAGTTATTTACAGAGTAAGGTATGTTACTGTGGTTTGATCTTGCATTCAGTTTGTCTTTACATAGTAAATATTTACTATATATGATGTATCTATACATATATACATACACATATAACTTGTTTATAATAAGTTATTTACAGAGTAAGGTATGTTACTGTGGTTTGATCTTGCATTCAGTTTGTCTTTACATAGTAAATATTTACTATATATGATGTATCTATACATATACACATACACATATAACTTGTTTATAATAAGTTATTTACAGAGTAAGGTATGTTACTGTGGTTTGATCTTGCATTCAGTTTGTCTTTACATAGTAAATAACTTACTATATATGATGTATCTATACATATATACATACACATATAACTTGTTTATAATAAGTTATTTACAGAGTAAGGTATGTTACTGTGGTTTGATCTTGCATTCAGTTTGTCTTTACATAGTAAATATTTACTATATATGATGTATCTATACATATACACATACACATATAACTTGTTTATAATAAGTTATTTACAGAGTAAGGTATGTTACTGTGGTTTGATCTTGCATTCAGTTTGTCTTTACATAGTAAATAACTTACTATATATGATGTATCTATACATATACATATATATACATATACATACAAGATATATACATACACATATAACTTGTTTATAATAAGTTATTTACAGAGTAAGGTATGTTACTGTGGTTTGATCTTGCATTCAGTTTGTCTTTACATAGTAAATATTTACTATATATGATGTATCTATACATATATACATACACATATAACTTGTTTATAATAAGTTATTTACAGAGTAAGGTATGTTACTGTGGTTTGATCTTGCATTCAGTTTGTCTTTACATAGTAAATATTTACTATATATGATGTATCTATACATATATACATACACATATAACTTGTTTATAATAAGTTATTTACAGAGTAAGGTATGTTACTGTGGTTTGATCTTGCATTCAGTTTGTCTTTACATAGTAAATATTTACTATATATGATGTATCTATACATATATACATACACATATAACTTGTTTATAATAAGTTATTTACAGAGTAAGGTATGTTACTGTGGTTTGATCTTGCATTCAGTTTGTCTTTACATAGTAAATACTTGGGATTCGTATATCCAGAAACATTTTCAAAGTTTGGATGCAAAATAAGACCGAGCTCATCTATTTGGGTGTGTGCAGGCTCTTGAAATGAATGGATGGGACAAAAACATATAAATTTGTACGGAGACAAACAGAGAACAGTTCTAGGAGATTTGCCGGTAACAGATTGGGCGGGTAACAGAGAGGCCGCCCCAGAGCGTGTCGCTGGGCCGCGCCGCGTGGTCAGGCCATAGTGACACATGGCATTGGAGAGGTTCAACATTTTTTTGGCAACTCGCGCCGTTCCTGTCCCACTCTGCCCCTCGTGTTGGAGCATTAATCACTTTTCTTGTTACGTACTAAAGCTCCACGACGGCAAGAAATCACCGTCACACCGCCACAAGCGTCCACTTGTCACAACTGTACGCGCGCAGACGACCTCCACGGCCGGCGCGGCGTGGCAACATGTCATGTTAACTGATGAGCAGAACCATCTGAAATAACTACGATGTTTAACATCATATTAAATGCGTCAGTTTCAAAACAACAATCTATCAAACTCTTCACTGAGAAATGTACACAATTCTTTCATAGATTCATATTTACGTGTGCAGAACATCCTTTCTGTAATTAATAGTGGTTTTATGTATAATTCCAATATTTTGTATTAATTTCATATAAGTTTTATTATATTGTTCAATTTGATAAATATATTGGTTACGGTATTGGAAAAGCAAACGAAGCAAACATTCTAAAGATCACGTGGGCTCAGAACATCTAAGATGTATGACTGAAGTGATTCCGATGAGTGAGGTTCACTTGTATCGACCATTATCACATCACTTTTTATCACTCTATGAGGAATTAACTGGAGGCTTTAAAGTAGTCATTAAGAAAATGTTAAAATTATATACTCGGGAAACTGCTTAAAATAATAAGGCAAATGTTGCAGTATCTATATTAAATATGTTTAAAGAAAAGGAATGAACTGTTGCCACGTGTAAAAAGACATTTTGATTAAGTTAATTCATATTGATTCAAACTTGTCATTCACTTTAATGACTATAAACAAATTGTATCCTCATCTTGAACAGTTATTCCTTGAGCGAAATTACTAATGTTCCTATCATAACTCCATGTGAAGTAATAAACATGTTTTTTTTTAATCTTTGGAACATGATTGTAATTATGTAATTTCTTAAACTCAACCGGATTGAAGCGGTAAAAATAACCTAGCGCTGTGTTACTAACAAAATTTTGTTCTTGAGGGACATTCGTCCCTGTCGACATCAGATGTTCGTGCTAGTGTTAACCCCCCCCCCCTTTATCACCACCAAACCACTCACCTCAGCTATCGAAGTTTGGTCGATCGCGCTGTTGTTAGTTCATAATATAACTTATATTAGCACCAATAACAGTTTTAGTCTTGTTTTATAACTTGTTCAGCGAAATCATGTCTTTCCCACTTAGTCTTGAAGGTACTGTAGCACAATCTGCGAAACGGAAATAGGATGATATCATGGAAAAATGGTACAGGGTTTCTTTAAAATTTTTATAGAATTAAATTTTCCCAATCTAGTTTTCCAAACAGAAACATTTCAATGTTATATTAATAATGCTTTAATTATTTCTTTCAACTTTAAAATAAATGTGGGAGACGGTACGCCCCCAACCTTAAAGGTACCGATTTCGATAGTATACAGAAACTGCGAGGATTAAAATGCTGCTTGTGATAACTGTACATTTAGTTGTCTTTCTCTGCTTGCTCAGCTTTCCCCAAATATCACAAGTAATAATAAAAAAAGTAAAAAGTAGTCTAACAAAACGCCAACGGCGAGGTTGAATAAGCAAACCGTCTCCCCGTGTTTATCAAACTGCGCGCATTAATAAATATTTTCAAGTAATTACCTCTGTCAAGCACAAAGGGTGTTCAACAGTCTGTTATCTCCACCGTTCAGCAAAACACGTCGTCTACACTGCCTCGAGTGTACAATAACAGGGTAGGCAGGATTGTGATAACTCCTGTGACAAATTCTCTTGAATCCGACGTTGTAATAGACTTGAATCTTGAATCTGGAGTCGTGTTCATCAGAAGAGATAAAATAACGATGAGGAAGAAGCTCAAAATAATCATTTTACATAGTTTCGACATCAGAGACACCTAGACTACAAAATATAGTGTAATGCAGATGAAAAGGTACCGACATTGTCTCAGGTGCACAATTAAGTACACTACGATGTTTTACACACGATTCGAAATCACTGTGGAGCAACCTAGTTTTATATACAAAAAGTTTATTTGATGGTGATATAAATATAGTGCAATGCAGATGAAAAGGTACCGACATTGTCTCAGGTGCACAATTAAGTACACTACGATGTTTTACACACGATTCGAAATCACTGTGGAGCAACCTAGTTTTATATACAAAAAGTTTATTTGATGGTGATATAAATATAGTGCAATGCAGATGAAAAGGTACCGACATTGTCTCAGGTGCACAATTAAGTACACTACGATGTTTTAAACAAGATTCGAAATCACTGTGGAGCAACCTAGCTTTATATACAAAAAGTTTATTTGAAGGTGATATAAATATAGTGCAATGCAGATGAAAAGGTACCGACATTGTCTCAGGTGCACAATTAAGTACACTACGATGTTTTACACACGATTCGAAATCACTGTGGAACAACCTAGTTTTATATACAAAAAGTTTATTTGAAAGTGATATAAATATAGTGCAATGCAGATGAAAAGGTACCGACATTGTCTCAGGTGCACAATTAAGTACACTACGATGTTTTACACACGATTCGAAATCACTGTGGAGCAACCTAGTTTTATATACAAAAAGTTATTTGATGGTGATATAAATATAGTGTAATGCAGATGAAAAGGTACCGACATTGTCTCAGGTGCACAATTAAGTACACTACGATGTTTTACACACGATTCGAAATCACTGTGGAGCAACCTAGTTTTATATACAAAAAGTTATTTGATGGTGATATAAATATAGTGTAATGCAGATGAAAAGGTACCGACATTGTCTCAGGTGCACAATTAAGTACACTACGATGTTTTAAACACGATTCGAAATCACTGTGGAGCAACCTAGTTTTATATACAAAAAGTTTATTTGAAGGTGATATAAATATAGTGCAATGCAGATGAAAAGGTACCGACATTGTCTCAGGTGCACAATTAAGTACACTACGATGTTTTACACACGATTCGAAATCACTGTGGAGCAACCTAGTTTTATATACAAAAAGTTATTTGATGGTGAACGCACGTTAAGAAATGTAATTGCTATATATTTTAAATTCTTTACATACCCTCCCATTACTTCCTTCACCAATAGTAGCGTGCCTGACGATAAAAACTTTCTTTCTATGAAGCAATGTGTCCATCGATCTCAAGACAAACCAGGTTGTATGCTCATATTAATGCATACTGGTTCTCTCATATCCTAGGCTATGAACCATTTTGCGTTCAAAACAAACATTGAATAAATCATAAATTTTCAATCTTTATAAAATATAAAAAATCTCGTAATAGTTCAAGAATTTGTGTATATGTACTCTCTCGGGTGGTCTTTCTATTAGATATAACGGCGCAGGATAGGCAATCCAGATACACGGACGTACAGTCCCCCTGTCAAGCCATTTCTCGTGTACACTGTACAGGCAGGGCTCGCTTGAACCATTTGCTAGTATATGCTCGTGTTTATTGGACTCTCATCGTATATCACATCTATCAAGAGTTTGTTGCTGTACTTTCCGCATTTCTCACACAGTTGCTAATCTCCTGACTTGTGCTCATTGTAGTAACAGTAGTGCCTGTAACTAAGTGGGAATGTGCCAAACTTGCAGTGCAGCAGTTCTGTACACATGTATGGGAACAGAATGTGTAGGAATAGACTGTTGAGATCCACGATATCACTAATTGCTGACACGTTGAGTAATTTGCTGTCGGTCGTTGATTTTAACAATTTTCGTTGATTAAACGTAAAATTTAAGGACACGTATCGGTCCGTTCAGGATTGAAAGTTGTTACAGGACTGCTCTTATCAAAACAAAAGAGAATGTCACTTCAGTTTTGTTCCGATCAAGGTTGAAAGGCGATACCGATGAATGAATTGAGTTAATAATTTAAATCCAATTGAATAATGACAAAAATGCCTTCAGAGGAGCATGGTCAATGTATAGTATATACTCGGTACATTATTATTTCGATCATGAGGGTGAGTTGATACAGTACTTGGAAAATGTACAGACTCGGTATATAATTATTGTTTCAGTCATGAGATGAGTGTAGATACAGTACTGCTCTAGTCAATGTATAGACTCGGTAGATGATTGTTTTGATCATGTGGGAGATTTGATACACTACTGCTCTATACAATGTATAGACTCGATACATGATTGTTTTGATCATGTAGGAGAGTCTGTTGTACTCGGTCAAGAGAGAATATCGTTAATGTATCAATGTTATCTGAAATCTAGACAAAATAATTCAATTTTGAAAGGGCTTCGTTGCGTACTAGATCAAACAAAGAATATATTTATATCTTCAAAATGTTTATTTACCTAGGAGGTCATAACCTCCTAAAGGTTAATTTAAACCTCCGCTGAGGATTGAATTAAGGGTAGACTTAATTTTGATAAACCTCCAGGTGAGCAGACCTGTAGAGGTAGGGGAGGGTATTACAGGGTAAGATGCTGATAGCGGCTGAATAATGTATCAGCACTGGACTGTAGCGTGTAGCGTGTCGGACCGTAGTCCAGCACCCGTGTTGTGGGAGAGGAAGTGACCATCTGACCCTCCTCCTATACCACTCAAGTCCAGATTTCCCACACGGGCTAGCCGTAGACAATTACCACCTAGTTAGTAGGGTACATCAATACAGAATTATAATGATTATCCACGTTTCATTCCGTTTGGTTAAAATATGAAACTATGAAAGTGATTGCATTATTGGTATTGTTTTAATAAAGTAACAGTTTGAAAGAATGGCCTACTTGAAGTTGCACGCTAAACTGTTCCAGGGTAGTGTTGAGAAGTATGTTTGAAGTTCTTGAAGGTACATATAACTGCAATATGTCTGTGTATGTATTGGCTGCCATCTTGATTTTAGTCTCATCAGAATTACTGAACTTTAAATTAGTTTATGATTTAGTTTTTTAGTCATATGATTATGGATATAAATTTACATGCATCAACTAGCTTTTTATTTTTTAAATATTTTTATCGATTAATCGAAAATATTTGGTATTTTATAATTCAAATACGCATAGTATATACTAAAATTAAAATTAAAATCAGTATTAGTCGTATCACTAAAATAAGACACCTCCCATAACTCTACGACCAAAATAAGATAGTAAAACTCTTTATAGAGTGACTTGAGTTACATTGTAATATTTACCAAAGATACCGCCAATTTGCTCAAAGTGAAGTACACAATGGGCGTACTATAAAAATATTCCTAGTTATCCAGTTCTTCCACTTTTCGACATCTTAGTGCTACCGACTTCAGAAATAGTACTCAGAATATTCTTTATATCTTGTGTATTTTAATGTGGTTTTAACATTTATTCAAAAACATTTTAATTTAGTATGTTAAGTTGTTATCGTTGTATTTTATTAACTGAGATCGTATATACCTTGTGTCAGTGTCTATGTTTTAGGTAAAATATGTGTAAACCCATGCAAAGACAAATCCTATTTCATTTGCACCCTTGAGATACCTAACAAGTAAAACATAAAAAGTAATCATTTAAATCCTGACACGAACGTAAGTACTTTTAATGGTAATATATATATATATGGTAATACAATTGTTCACGTGTTGAGACTGTTTCACTGTCAGCAATTGGATGTTGGTAATACCGAGTATTATGTAATATTAAATAAATATTAGCATTATATTAGTATAATATATATAAAAGTATATTAGTATAAATATTAGAATTATGTAATAAATACTAAAGCATCTTTAAAAAAATCGTAAGAATCGGTTAAGAATTACGGCAGTTTTGTTAAAATAAATAAAAATACATTTAAAAAATGTTCATTGGTGTTAGCAGTCTTCATTTAATCAATATCTTCTTAGTCGTTTTAAAAATAAGTTTATTAAATATATTTTCTGTTCAGACATGTTCTGTAAAATTAATATCTGACTAAACGTCAGTGTTGCGCAGTCATTTCTGTTGAAACGCTGGATAATTATTCAAAATTTCAAGTAAAAGAAAAATTCCAAACTTATTATGTTTTGAAGTTTTAATACGGACATACTGTTGCCACCATGTAAACTAGTTGGAAGTGACACAACTTTATTGGACATTTGCAGTAGTGATTTGTTAGGTCTTATCTCTGAACTGATAGCTTCATAACAGTTGCATTTGGTATTTTAATGACAAAACACATTAACGCTGAGTATTTTAATCGAGATCAAGTGATATAAGAGGCTGGGAGGGGGGCGAAGTTAATGTTAATGAGTGCCGAGCTGGGCTGGCACGTTAATGGCGTGAGTGTGTTGGAGTCTGTAGCCGAGTTGGGCAGTCTCCAAGCTCCTAGCCACAGTTGTCCACATTTGTCACAGACATCCAGAAGTCTTCTGCTAAAATTTCAGCTCGCCTTGTATTGTTGCCTATTATAGAGTACAACTGTCCTAAATAAGAAGCTGGGACTTGCCGTGGAGGGTGAAGTTAATGTTAATGAGTGCCGAGCTGGGCCGGCACGTTAATGGCGTGAATATGATGAGAGCCGGTAGCCGAGTTGGGCAGTCTCCAAGCGCCTGGCCACAGTTGTCCACATTTGTCACATACCTCCAGAAGAAGTGTAAAGTATAACTGTCCTAAATGTCTGCACGGAGAAAAAATGTTCCAATATTGCATATTCTCCTGAAATCCTACCTATATACCTGGTACCTTCATAGGTACAATTTATACTGTTTATAGAAACCTTACGGCGAGTGGGTGGTAAGCTTTTAGGGAATTTACTTTAAATATCTGAATATTTGACAGTCTAAGAAACGAGTCTCATAAACGTTATGACCACCAAAACTTTTCAATGTAAAAATTACGACAGTAGGTACCGTAGTAATTATTCATCAGACTAAAAAATTTAAAATCTGTTTGTATATAATGAAAAATGTTAAACATTCTCACATTCAAAGAACCAAAGGGAATTCTCGCGGAATGCGTATTATGTACTGACTTCAAAGAACATTTTAGTTTAAAGTTATGTTCATCTTTTATGGCATGAGTGTTTTTACTTTCATGTCACAAACTTTGAAATATAGAGCTCTCTTGATTGTTTTCCCTAATACATTTTTATCTGGCAAGTTTGACACGATTTTACCTGTATTGTGTACACAATGTATTCGTTGCGAAAGAAATTAGATAGAGGTTTATTGTCTCTAGAGATACTGCAAATGTAAAAAAACATATATAATCTTTAAACAATACGATAACCGCTCGTCAAGGTATTGCTAGAAGAGAAAGCATGCACACAAGCCATTGGCGGAAGCAATATCTTTAATCAATATTGTGTATGAAAAAAAAATGCCACAAGCAGAATTGAAACAATACTTGCACTAAGCTGTGAAAACGTCGAAACAAATTAGTGCATAATTTAGGTTGGGAGATGCGTAAGATCTTCAGCGTAACATATTAAAAGCACAAGTCAAAATTGAAGATCGTTTTTTGAAGTGTAAAGCGAACAAGGCATCAAAACTCCAAATTGTTATTCTTACTTAAATTATTATGTAGCATGTTGTACAAAACATACAATAATGTCAAATAAAGATATGAATCGAGGAAACTGTTGACAACAGAGCTGTAAAGGGAATCAATAGTGTACTTGGCGCTCTGCCAAGGTGCTGTCACCAGCTCGCGGAGAATTGGTGAAGTGATTCGTGTGGTCATGTCTAATGACGAGTCTAGCCAGCTAGACGTTTAACATAAGTACAACTAATTAAATTGTCAGCGCTTTATTTAAAGGATATCAAAATATAAATGGGGAAACGTCGAGATAGTACAAATTATATTTTTGCAAAGTAAGTTTATTTTAAGAGAAATTTCGGGTTCTAACACTTCTAAAACAGGCTGAATTTTTGAGTAGTTTTTAGTTTGTTTGTGAGGTGATACTGAAAATGTTTATAGTCTGTTTAGAAGTATAAAAGCAAGTGGAATGGCTTCGAAATGCTCTCGTATTTGAATCGTCATCGAATAACTGTTCCAGTTGGCTCGTGCCATCGTACATGTTTGGGTGCAGTCCTGTAATATGTGCTGTGTAGTTCGAACACGTAATGTCGTGTTGTGGGTTAGCTGTAATATTTATTTTCGGATCTCCAATGGTACAAAACAAAGAATTTGTGGCTACATATTACGTATTCCGAAGCAGATTGTTACTTGAGGATCGTTACGAGAAGGCGGTGAGCCGGCGGCGGCCTCACTCTGAGGAACGGTAGGGCTCGTAAAGAGGGGAAATTAAACGAACTGTGTAACGCGGACGGGCGAACGTGTATAAATCATGTAATACAAAATTGCGATGAGAGCTTCTAGGCCGCCAGGCGGTACCTCTCCCCGAGTATTGATTCTGGCACAGTGCCCCGGGCGTGGCCTACTGTGTACCGTGTACCTGTAACTACTTACTGTACATTGTACATGATCACAGGGTGACGTAACCCGGGCCGTACTTGTGATGGGACCCACGATCCGTTTCACAATATATTGAAAGTTATGAACAAGAAAAACATTCAAAATGTGAGTGCCATAATGCATTTGGAGTTCGACGTGACAACTGACAAATGATAATTAGTTTCGGGGTTCTTGTACTTTATCGTGTACGTGGATTTTCAGCCAACAGAAGAACACTGAGGATTGTCTAAAGGCAAGGGCAACGGGCTCACACTGGCTAGCTCCTTTTTACCACACAATTATTATTGCTTTCAGAAATGTTCCACAAACATTTTAAATTCTAACCACGTGTACCACACCAGACACAAGAATGGTATTATGGTGGACAAATTCAGGTTGTCTCTGTTTAAAAATTGTATTCTTTACTTTAGACCAATAGTGTTCAATTGACTTCCTCGCAATATAAAAGCCACTATCAGGTTAAAACCGAGTTGAAATTTATTTAGAGACCCATTTGATTGGGAAGGATGTCTCTAGCATTTATGAAGTTCTGGATGGGCCATTTTGAAGCCAAAGGTTAATTGGTCTTTTCTGATGTCCATAAAACGTTTCTCGTACGCGTATGTTTCTTGTCTTACACAAAACATTATAATTGTTCAATCGTGTCAATGTTTTCCAGTTCATGTGTATACTTTATAATGTTTTACTCGTATTATTTTAGTTTCTATTTATTATGGTGTTGTTTGTCATGTAAATTGTATTTCACACCCAGGACTCGTGGGAAACAAAGTTCGACAGTTGCTGCTCCACGTGTCGAGCTAGACCACTCCCTCCCTTTCGCACTACCGTAGAGCCCTCGTACATGTAGTCGAAAGGGTGAATTACAATTTGTGTCTGGGTCGAACGTTAGCTGTATGGTTGGTATTGCGTGATGGCGAGGGAGGAGGAGGGGGGGCGTAAAACGAGCCCGGCAGATGAGAGAGGGGCGATATTTTGACATGCCGTCAGAGCTGTCCGTATGTCCGCTCTCAGGAATAGCTCCCACATTTAGTGTACAACAAAGGGCGGTAACTTGAGCTAGGGAGCATATTACGTGCTTGACACTAGTTTTAGGTGACAATAACTAGCATACCGGTTGCAATAAGCCCCTAAGATTGTGTTAGGTACTTCTTAAACACACTCAACATTCTAAAGTTTTCGATACGGTTAAACTGCAGGACAGTGATGTATTCAAATCGTTTTTGGAACACTGTAAATTATACGGTCGTAGGTAAAGTGATATACTCAAGTACACGTGATGACGCAATGTGTTGACGTTTACGACTCAAGTCTTGACGAGTAAATCAACTCAACTTCTTCATAACTCAACTATTGCGTAAACTTAAGTATGTTCTTTCTTGTTTACTGTTTAAAATAACAAATCGCCAACACACTTTACATGTGATGGTTATGCGTATTACTCTTCTTGTTTTCCTTTGGATACGAAAAGAACACTAGTTTGATGCACTCATGGCATTTAACAAACCTTTTAAACACATATTGTGTAATATGGGAAGAGATGAAAATCAATACCAGTTATCTTCAATTACGGCTTATTCTTAGTTAAGTATGCGTATAATTAATAAGGGGTTTTCGTCCATTTATTCAAAAATTTTGAAACCATATATATGTTCTATTTCATGAAGTGAAAATAGAAAAATTCTGTGAAACAATCTAAATTAAGTTCATTACCAAAATTACTGTTCTTGCATGAACAAGTCTCGATGATGCACGCCTCTGCCTGCCTGTCTATATTATGCATTCTTGTAGCGGAGCCCCCCCCCTCCACCCAAATCATCGGGATGAATATGACTGTCGAGAATACGTAATGTGATAGCTCCAAAAGTAAAAGTAAAGTGTGACCAACTTTCTACCCTGAACTTTGGTACAAACCGGTACTCCCGTGCTCTCCGTATTGCGAATGTCAACTGCTTCAGCGGAATAGTCGGTGTTCAAACGTTCGGATTTTATTCTTATTAATTCCGTTAGTTCTAGAACCAGTTTCAATCACGTTACTAATTTAATATTAGGGATAGCATTAATGTGGACAGTTTCTGTGAAATTTCAAAGTACAGTACAGTACCATTAAAACCTCCCTTGCCAATCTTTCTTTTTATCATCAATTTAAATTTTGTTGTTGTTTGTTTATTTTTGTTTTTTATTTTAGATTTTGTATTTTATTTTATTATATTACTATAATATGATTTGTTTAAAGGGTTTTATCACATAGATTGCACATGTGTTTTCCACTTTAAGTAATTCCAGGTATGTAATTCCATCCAATAAATACACAATTATTTTTTATTCCAAACTTGTTTAAACGTTATCAGAATAATCGCGTTAAATTCAGCTGTTTATACACGGTTACTGCTATTTATCTATTTATCGTAATAATTGTTCGTTTGATTCGTTTCTACTTGTGTTTCTGCATGATTAACGATGTTGTCATAAGGTCAACGAGTGCAAACGATTTAGTCTCCTGAACGACACAAACATGATCATGTACAGGGCGAATATATTATCCTGCATGGCATTATGATCGTATAATAGTAGCCGAGAGATATAAAACTTCTCAAAAAATGTTGTAATGTAAGGATTCAATTGGTTGTCATATTTACTTGTTGGCAACTCAGAGGAACGCCCGTGACATGTCAAGCAACATGTCCGTTTGTAATGACCTCAAGCCGTGTTATACGATATCATAAATCCACAACACACATGATTACAATAATGACATAGAATGTTTATGAGTGAGTACAACAGTGATCTGCCCACTGTTATTTTTCAACACCCATTAAGTGCAATTCTACTAAATTGTTACGGTACATTAGAGTAACTGGGAAACCACTATAATTTCTGTATTGTTGCACAGTTGTAATAGATCTATTAGATATTATTGTCTGAGTAAGTTTTTTCTAATCTAATGATTGCTATTGGTATTTTCCAACACCTATGTTGCTCAACCCACATTGTCGTCCTTCCAGCCATTACCTATTCATTATTAGTACGGTGTATTTCTGAAGAAAAAAAACAACAATAATTGTAACGTTTTTCATTGTATTTAGGCGTAATAGTTTTGACGAATTGAATCTTCCAATAGTTTTTGCTTTCAGTTTGACAGTTTCTTTTCCAGATTTACCAAGCAATAAATTTTCTTGGGCAGCCCAAACAAGAAATCTGTACCAAACTTAAGGGCGTATCTTGTAACGAAATCCCCGTGGAACCATACACTACGAGCCGGGGCCACTGAACTGTGGGGTGGGCGACACATGATGAGCTAGGGGTTGTATGGTGGGGTGGGGGGTGGGAGTTAAGCTAAATCTTCGATCCGGCCTCCTCGCGCGCGCACACGGAAGCGAGCTGACAGCAATGCACGGCCGCCCCGCTAACTCGTTTGTCTATGATTAGCTTTACACTGTTTGACCACGGCAAACAACAAACAAATGAGTGCGGGGAGAAAATTCCACCCGCTGGCAAACAAACACGTTCGTCCTCGTCTACTCGTTAATCTCTCTAATAGTAATTTACCGACTAACATTCCAATAGTCGGTGTCAACTGATCTACGAGTAGTTCAGGATCATCAACTAGCAGTTCAGTGGTGTATAATGTATTATTCATTCAAGATTTCTCATTAGTTTCTATTAGCCTATACCACTAGTTTCTAAATTGATGTATATGATTGACAATTCTTTTTTAATTATCGTAAAAATAGCCTTACAGTTGAAATTGAAATAATCTAGAAACGTTCACATATTCCTGGGAAGACAGTAATTGGCAATTCCAACAACGTGTTTCAACTGAGATAAATACTGTACTCATCATGTACTTACCTCGTGAATCTAAATTTCCGTAAATTTTCAGATAAAATTTAAAAACATACTGTAACGTCAATAAATGTACATTTTTGTCTAAGGACTGTGCTCACTCACAGTTCTCCTTCCGCTTGTGCAGCTTCTGGATACACCCAGAGTACGTAACGTAGGTGAAGGTGCACTGAACAATAGAGCTGGACTGAAACAACTCCCATTCAATTCGCATTGAAACAACTCTTCCCACAATAGAAGTTAAAGTGTGATGTCAATCTTATAAAAAAACATGCAAACAGTCGACTCGTCTTTATTGAGATTTAACTAGTTCGTAGAGTTAAAAAAGTTGTAACAAGGAATTAAGCCACCGTAGAGGGAGAAGATTTTTCTGGGTCGTAAAGTTTTTATGCAGGAGTCAGATATTACTCCATTTGAGGCAGCATTGATAGACCTCCCCCACATGATTCTTATCACTGTATATATAAGTTTGGGAACCTGATAAAATTACTATGTAGGATCAGATATAATAGTTAAGGAGTTGAAAGCCAATTTGCACAGTCGTCAGCCGCACAAGAATAAGGGGATCAAATGGACGGTATCGAATGGGTTATAAGTGTCAAAAGATAACTTTTTCTCACATCACATATTTTTTCTGTTTGATTATTAAGGGGAGTCGGATTACCCTATCTTTCCCATGTTAAATAGTACAACTTTATCTACCATTTTCTAAGAAACCGTTACAGATAAAAACTTAAACCTTTTTTTATTTTATTATGCATATATTGTTGTACATTTAAGGCACAGCATTTTAAGGTATCATATATTTAAGTATTTTTTTTAATTTTTATATTTTAGCATAAAAAATTTAAAAAAGTTACTGTTTGAACATATGTAACTTGGAATTGAAAATAATAAATGTAATTTCCTGTGCCTTAAATCTGTATTTATATATGGCAATTAAAACAAAAAAAGTAGGGCAATATTCTTTTTGGTTGAGGAGATAAATGTACATTTGTGTAAAAAAACACCGTTTTCCGGAAAACGCATTTAAATTCAAAACGCAGGTTATCATATGACAATAACTCACCCTAGTGCATTCCAGCTCCATATGCAGGGTTGTCAGGGTCTGTCTTCCTGCTGTTCATAATGGTCCTCTAGTTTCCTTTTAGCTGAGGTCAATTCCCGACGACACTTTTTCTCTATGTCTTCTATTGCTTTATCGGCTTTCCAAATCCTAGTATTGTCCAATCGCGTCATCACTTTCACACAGTTTCTCTCTGGTCTAATGTTTAGCTTACTCAAAATTCTACACTTAGCAATGTTTCCATCGTTATAACAAGCTACAGCATCATAAACTCCAAATTCTAAAGTGGTTTTCATTATAAATGTAGTTTTGGGGAGCCTTGACCAGATAATGCTGTTCAGTGATTCGCACAGGTTTTGAGTGCCCCCTTGTAAACATTTAGATAGGAGACTTGTTTGGCATAAGTCTCTGAAAATTGATTTTATGGACTCCATGACAATTGGATTTACATGGTTATGTTCATTGTGATTGTATACTTCTTTAGCCTGAACAGACTTTTGGTATTTTTTTGTTCAAACAGCTGGTGACTATCGACCGACCCCACTAAAAGTTGAGTGCGCGCATTTATAAAAATGCCAATAAAAACTGTTCTAGATGTCAGAACTGTGTACTTACGATACAAATTGGCTTTCGGTTTTTAGAGTTGAAGGAAATTCAGCTTCAGTTCCCAGTTTTAGTTGTCTTCTTAAAATGTTTCGTGAGATTCACCTTTAACACATCAGTGGGCAGACATATCAATAAAACTTATAATTAGTTTAAATGATGATACTCTGAGAGAATTTGTTTAGTTTTTAAATCTTTTGTAGTATGGTGGCATCTCTTTAAATATGATAATAAATGATTTGATTAGTATGGTTTCATTTGACATAGTTCAGTTTGGTAGGACAAGTACAATGTACAACTTTTTTAGCATCGAACGTAATATTTACAGTCTCTGTATGGTTACCTAAAAATAAATGATTGCGTTATAAGCTAATTTGTTACAACAGTATTTTCCGACAGAATTAACGCAACACAAAAACAAATAATATTTTAATATATATATATATATATATATATATATATATATATATATATATATATATATATACAACATCAGCGTCAAATAAGGATAAACATATTCTATAGCATCTATAATAAATTAGGTTCTGTGAACGTTTCAGACATTGTTCGTAGTCCAGACACACGTACTGCAGACGTTATAAAATGGGCGCATCACTGCGTCAGACTGACACATATGTCATACTAGACGTTTGTATAATGCAAATGTTGTCAATGTTTCACAAAACGTTACATTAAAATAGTTCCATCGGATATGTGCCACATTGTGACGTCAAGATCAGCTGCCCAGACAGTGTTGGAAGCCCATAGCAGTTACCATTCGGATTCAGCCTAGGACGTTCTGGGCCAGTGGCAATGTTGATAGCGACAAATGGGCAAGGCGCAGGTGATCAGACAGTGTTGGAAGCCCATAGCAGTTACCATTCAGATTCAGCCTAGGACGTTCTGGGCCAGTGGCAATGTTGATAGCGACAAATGGGCAAGGCGCAGGTGATCAGACAGTGTTGGAAGCCCATAGCAGTTACCATTCAGATTCAGCCTAGGACGTTCTGGGCCAGTGGCAATGTTGATAGCGACAAATGGGCAAGGCGCAGGTGATCAGACAGCACCGCTCGCTGCGCTGCGTATTTATTTATAGCTATTGTATTAGTGGGGGGCAGAGTTGGCAAGCCTGACCCGTGTCGTTTCTTGGACTGCGTAGATCATGAGTAATGCATTGCTTTACCGTGGATCCTACTCGGGAATTAAGATTCCTCTTCTGTTTTCTGCTTGCAAACTGGAGGCTTTCCTATCAGAGATCAATGTACAATACGAAAGTGCAGTGCAGTGCTAATGTTTAACACTATTTCCGTCTATGTTGGGCACCCACGATGTCGTATATACTTGTATAAAGTATGAGATATGACGGGTCACTCAGTGTATTTCCCTCGACCTATGTTGAACCCGTTTTTCAGTGTAGGCAGTTTCCTCCAAATCTGAGAATATATAATACAGTACTGCGAGATACGGAAACTGCATGTTTTATTGTGCGCGTACCTGAAAGTGAACGCATTGCTGTATATGTTATGTGTAACCCTCAATGGTCAGTGCGGGTGGATAAGGGTGTTGCATAATTTAAAACACGCTGATCCACACTGATTTCACACTGGCGCTATTCGCTGAAAGGGTAGGGAAACTAATATTTGCTCGGCAATGGACGGCTACTCCCTGATTTGGTTCGGATCGAAAGCCTCCCCCCTCCCACTACCCCACCCACACCCCTCTTTCCGTGTTAGTTGTGACATTTTGCCTAACGGGTTATTTTGTAATGTCCTATATCTCCGTGTAGAATCGCTTTTTTTATTTTTCAAATTGTAATTCAAATTCTTCAATACGATAACAGACGTCATTCTAAAAAGATTTGAGAACGTTCCTTGGAATTGAAAGTATCGTATTTGATCATGTTAGTTTCATCGTATTGACGTACGGGGTAAAATTGAATATAACGAGAGAAAAATTAAATTTGTTATAGTTAGTCTGAAGTTTGAGTTGATATAATAAGTCATACGAAAAAATTATTGTACATTTGATAGGAACAAATTATAGATTTAAAAATGCTAACACTGTCCTTCGAATATTTCTACCTGTTTATATATATTTATTGGTTGTAACTAAAAAAATGTGATTATTGCGTTATATTATTTATATGCGAGGAGAAATCGACGCTAAATGCATAATAATTACATAATATAAATTTGCTTGTTGCTTTTCTATAAAAATACTTCCTTAATTACAACCTATTAAGGACAGGTCCTTCGTAAAATCCGTAAGATTCGTTGTCCATCCGTTTGTCCACCTGTGCACTCTGTGGATGAAAGGTCCTGGACACTTAAACACGGTATATAGGTTCCTCTTCGCCCTAGGAAGAATGATCAGAGAGCAGTCCAGTAGCGATCGTGTTTTCGTTACATTTTGGTGGGTCCTTCGGTACTTCGTTGTGTGGACTGAATTCAGATGTTCTTCTGGGTCGCATTCAAATATCTACAAGAGCGCCTTATTACGAGTTCCTGAAGAATACGGTTGACTTGAGCGGATACACTGGGCTTTGTTTTTCTGTTGGTTGACATAACAGAAGAGTGGTGTCAAACTTCACCTTGAAGAGCGCGCAACTGTGCGGGGGTCGCGTGAGGTGTGACAGAGGCGAGATCGACAGACTGACAAATGACACCTCGTCAGCCGGGAATAGCGCTGTCACAGCAGTAGTCTTTGGTTAGTGGGAGGGCGGGGGATGGCGCACAGCCAGAGTCTGTCTGTACCAACAATAAACCATTAACAGATGTCGTAGTTATCCCAGTTCGATGAACACGTCAGTCGGTTCGTCGACCACGGTAAACTCGCACAATGGCCCACTGTCCGGGGCATAGTTGTCCGCGGGGCACTCGTAAATCTCCATACAGCCGCTCTGTGTGGTGAGGTATCAATGAGCAAGTAGTTCATTGAATCGATTCACAATAAACCCTTAAATGTGTCGGCTGTTATACACGCCTTTCATGTCTTTATTATACACGGGCGTGGAGTAATGCCACCTCTAGCTGTTGGTACGGGAAAGTAAAGTGCTGATGAACCTCTACTTTAAAAATCTCGCAAACATTACTACGTTCGCGGATTGGACCAAAAGAACATATGAGCAAGAAAAATACGCTATTTATTATGTTTAAAACCATATAGAAAATTAGAAAATGCTCCGAAGTTATTGTTTATCACAACTTAAGGGTAAAGCGAAGATTTGTATATTTCAATAGTCAGTGTGTAGATGTACAGTAATAGCAGTTTTAAAACGGATATGGAGCAGATCTGAGTTGCCTGAATTAGCCTTATCAAAGCGGTTCTACTCGTATCTCAAGAGTGGTCGATTTATCATTGTTATAAAACTCTCAAAACATTATTAGTTAACAACACAAGTTAGCGAGAGCTCTTCCCTCGTGTTAATTAGAATTAAAGAGCCCATTGTGATCCTGTCAACACCGCTTGTCCCGCTAAATTGAGTGTAAGGCAATTATTATTTATTTAAGTCCGCATCTCCCAATTATGAGGAGTTAGAAAAATCGGAGAGGCAGATGTTGTACGATAATTGGCGATCAGTTACCTGCGTGTTCCGTGAGACAGAGGCCAGGAGTTGACGGCAGAGACGTACCTGCCAGCCAACAGCAGGACAATGGCTTTTGAAAGATCGCAATTGGCCGTGTTGTTGTCGGGGGCTCCCCTTTAACTCTTGACGTCAATTGTGGGCTTTATCTGTCCCGAGGCCGCGGAACCAGGTGAAAATGAGGTCGTGCTGTAAGGAGTGAGGCCGCCCTTCGCGTAGCGTGCCAGCGTAGACAGACAGACAGCCGTTGGTCACTTTAAGATAACAATACGTGTACAATAAATAGATTCGTCGCCCTTCAAATTACCTTATAAAATTTGGGAATTCGTTTTATTCCTCAATTCTCACTGAAATCACCTATACGAGTATACGAGTATAAGTCGCGCACGGGCTTGATAATTCGCGAATGAATACAGGTACAGCTATAAAACTTGCCACATCATTACTGCACCTATACATAAACTTTTTCAAGTAATTACAATTTTATGTCAGGGAAATGGCAAGGAGTCAGAAGGTAATCTTTAATGAGAGCATAGGTCGAGTAGTACATCAAATTAAAGATCTTTATTAGTAGAGTACAATGCTCCAAATCTGACCTCAAAAGGTTCACTCTTTAAAGTTTTAAACATTTACAATGTAGGCCCTGTTCTAGATAATTTTTTATATTTTTATATTAGCTCAAATTAAAAGTTAGTAAATGAATAATGAACTTTTAAGGTAGTTACTGACTCTTCACGTCTAATGGAGGATGGTCTACAAGGAGTTCGGAAAAAGAAAATAACGTAAGCATAGCTTAAGATGATTTCATTGATGAGATCATTTTAAAGTGTAATGTAAGACGTATATCAAGTAAAGACCGGACTAAAAATAAAAATTTTCTATTGCAATAACCGATACAAGGATTTCCTTTTTCATCTCTGCTAAACATCCCTTTTGTAATCATGTACTACCCGTCCGCAATGTACTCGTATATCTACTGTATCGAGAAACCTACCTTCTTCGTTTTAACGATAACCTCCATATTTCAACCCCCCTTTTAGGCGCCATTTTTCAACCAAGATAAATTCAAACGTTAATTACAACAGATTTTAGTGTTTAAGACATTGATAGTTGTAATGAAGGACATACTTTGATATTTGAATGTTTTATGAGTTTGAAATATCCTTAATTGAACTCGTATTTTAAAACAATGTGCTGAAAAGTGGCCTGTAAGTTTTCCAAATAAAGTAAATGTTATAATTATGCAAATATTAATCGGAAAATAAATATTTTATTCATAGTAACATATTTTTAGAAAAAGTATTTCTTTGGTAACATGTCATAAAAATTTGAATTTGCTTAAATTTTTAACGAGGTAACAGTAAAAACACTGTACAATCGTACAACTTTGACATTTTGGACCACATTGTATACAAACAAGCGAAATAAGTTAAACACTTTTTCAAAATTATCAGGAATACCTTCGAATACCATTCGAAACTTCCATACCATTCAAAAATGACCCCTACTTTCACCTCCCATTGTACCATTTTTGAGTAATTTTGACCGTTAAAAATTATTTTCCAGAATTATTTGGGATCAAAATTTGGGGGTTTTTGTTAAAATGAAGAAGGTTGATTTCCTGGTTCAGCCTTCATACATCGCGGACAGTTCTGCCTCACCCTGTATTGTATGTACAACTCGTCCGTTGTTCTGGATGCTTACAACATTGTCAGTAGTATCTATTTGTATTTAAGGTACTTAGGCTATTTTACATTAAAAGTGGTAATTTGGGAACTACGGACTTAAATTACGGTACTAGAAGTATAGACCAGAGAATGTTTCGACTACCAAAAGTCAATAAATCAATACTAAAGCAGTCTTTTATGTACAATGGGCCGAAACTATTTAATAAATTACCATATGAGTTGAAAATTGCCGTTAACGATAAGTTTTTTTATAGGAAATTAAAAGAATTTTTACTGACAATAGAGGATTGTTTGTTCTTTTTCAAATAAAATTACTTGTACAAATAAAGACTGAATAAAAAAAATAAAATAAAAACCATGCAAATAAACGAGGATTAATTTTAAGTTTGTTTGTAATGTAATGTAATCTATTATATTATTATTATTTTATTATTGAATTTGAATTATTTTTGTGTACAAAGTGTATTTTAATTTCATTTAAACTGCTAACCAAGTTTTATTTTTATTTCATGCAGTTCATTTTCAACAGAGAAACTTATTTTTATGATATATAAAGGAAAAGTAGTGTGTAAATAAATAAAACTATTTTAGAGTAAAAGGTACAAGTTGTATTTCAGGAAGATTTTAGTTCAGTTTTATATTTAGTTCTGAGTTTAAGTTGGTAGTGTTTTATAGATCAATAGTAGTGATAAGACTTATGTGGACGCCACAGAGAGCAGCCCGGCTGAAACAATTGAACTTTTATCTGGACGCAGATAAGATACTTGTAATTTAAGTACTCGCACTGGCCACACTACTTGTAAAAGTGGTCAGTCTTTCCAAAGATTGTATTTTGTTAATGACTGTACATATTTGCTGTTGGAAATAAATCCAATTCTTCAATTCTTCTTCTAGTATCGTCAGCGTTTGTCTGTTATTCTTGACTGCCACCGTGTGTGTAGTATTATTGATTAGCGCGGAGTCTCGTTGTCATGGTTAGTTTAGAGTTCACATTCCGGTTACAAGCTTTGGAATATCTCAGTTATAGACAGTCGGAGTAAACTTATTTTAGATGGTAGTTTGGTAGTTCAAATTTGTTGTCGTTCAGTCGGTACAATAATATAAGCACAAGGGCTGAAGGTGCCGCTCGATATTTTACAACCACCCCATCCCACTTTCGTTTCTTTTTAATCAAAAATATTATATTTTAATAACATGCTGTAATAATTTATGAAGTTAAAAGCCTTGACGATAGCTTGCCTGAATAAATTGGCGGGACCAGTAAAGTTCTAGTGTAAAAACATCTTGAACAACAACAATTACTTTTGTACTGCTTACTCCCATAAATTACATATTGTAAGAGAAGTGACCATCGAGCTTCTTATTGTGAAACACATTTCTATTGATAAATATTTGTATCGTTGTTTTGTATTGGTAGGTACTGTTTCTTGTCTATAGAAACTACATTTTTTGTGTGAAATTATAATATGTCACTATTGGTAACTACGGACCACACTCTCTTTTTTACAGTCGATTACAAGAACTGTCTTTAGAAATGACTCTGTTTGATTTCTGGAGCAGACAGGATTATTTCTCCGCGTTTTAACAGAGCACACATTAACTGAATGTGATAAAAAAAATATGATAAACATTATAAAACAGCTAAGTGATATATGTTATATGGGAAAAATGTAAGCTCTTGTTGAAGTATTCATTTTTGTTTTAAGTGGGTTTTATTCTAATTGTAAAAGAACAGAGATATCTCAGAGGCAAATATGAGTGCTGTAAGCGTGCAAAGGTTTTTAATACCATAAAGAGGCAATGTGCTTTGAACTGAGTGGTTTGTTTGTAAACAGGAATTTTTGTTAATTAAAAGAGAAATACCTCCACATGCACATGGGAGCTATCAATAACTTGATGACACGTTTTTGTTATCTCACTGTCAAAAATAAATTATATATAAATGTGATTTGATGTGTTTAAAAAAAATAAGTCCAGTGTTTTTTGCACGTACAGGTTTAATGAAATGTTATAATTATGAAATTGTTTCAACGTGAAAACTAAAAACTGTTGTTATATTTTATTATTTTTAAATTCGTGTAACTTTATTCATTAAAAACAGTATTTAAAATAAATCCATTATTTACAGCCCGCTCCTCGACGGTCGCGAGTGTAGTTCCATATATCCAATGTTAATTTTACACGATCCATTGACGCATCTAAATAGGATAACTTGAAGAAACAAAAAATATTTTCAAGCTTATGTACGTGATAAAGGAATCCAGTGATCAACATAGTACGTAATATATTTTAATTTACTCATCCTACAATGAGAACGGTATAATTTTTTGTAATAGTAAAACCAGTTTCTGTGTTGGATATTGGTCACATAAATATAGTTGGCAATGTTTTGAAGATATTTTATTCAATACGGAGATTACTAGATGGGAAAATTCTATGTTTACCCTCTTTTCGTTTGGAAAGGAAAGGCAATGTAGAGGAATATTCAAACAAAACTCTCCAGCAAAGTAATAAAAGTCTTCGATAAAACTTATTTGAAAAACAGCCGTCTTTAAAAGAAGTTGGTGGGATAACTCCTATATATATGAATGGCATTCTACTGAAAGTAGGAAGCTGAAAGTTATCAGCTTTGCTAACAGATAAATATGACAGGAAAGGACTTATTTTGAAGTCGTACAAAGAATTGATTGTTACGTGTTTATTATACTTAACATAATTTAAAAAACAACCAATAACATAAATTCTTGTGATTGTAAGGTGAAGCACAATCTTAGAATACAAAAGTTGTGAAATATTGCGAGTACCATATACAAATAATAAACATGCGTAGGAACACAATAAGGAGTTCTTTGAAACATATAACAGGTATTAGAAATTAGTACCTCAACAACGCAATCCTAGAAATGCAAAAGTGTCTGAAATGTCGTAAGTACCATGTACAAATAATAAACATGCGCACGGAAACAATAAAGAGTTCCGGGAAACGAAGGCTACAACTGGTATTAGGAACTAATAACTAAACATGTCGGGTCCACATGTTTGCATCATTTGCTACGCACGCATAGAAACTCATTTTGGTACAGAGCTGTTGACTTGTGAAGTGTTCCAGTAATTTAATTGCTTTGGGCAATTTTTCCGTAACCTAACCGGGATGAGTACGAATTCAATCTCCTTTCTGTAAATAATAACGAATCGTTAGGTGCGTTTTGTGATACGGTCTGGTTCATAGCATTACTTTTAAAATCGTAGCGTGAACGAGTTTATGGCGTCTAACTATAACAATCAGAAGACTTACTCCTGAATTGAGTGAGTGTCAAAATGTATGAATAAATGAGAGTTCGGTGTGACATATGTATCAACATTATTAGATACTTGACGTTTGCTATAGAAATTTACTTTTTGGCTCCGCAATAAATATTTGACTATTGACTATAATATATTTTTTGGTTAAGTAAACACGCGAAATATTTCTTTGAAATTAGGTTTAATTTGGGTCTAGGTATCCTGCTTCTAATTTTCTGCCTTCTCTTCTCCATCCGATAATTGAAGAAGTAGAACTGTTTACAATCCTACCTTTTCCTCTTCCTCATGTAACACTTCAGAAAGTAGAACCGTGAATAAACCTTGATTGAATGCTCTAGAATCAAGGTAACAAGTTAGGCAAAGTTCTTTTTTTCCTGTCGTTGCAACAAGGTCAGGATGAGTTTGCGATTTGAAACCATTTTAAAAGTCTATCGCAACAGGGGATTTGTGATGGTATTATCGCGTGAAGTATTTTATGGCAGTGTTAAAGCAAGTCACAGTGAGTGACTAGGCCGCGAGTCATGGGGCCCGAGCCCGGGCCCAATTATCGCCAAGGCCGGACAGCGCAGCGCTAGAGCGTGCTAGCGTGTTCCATTATTGCGCAACTGGACCAATTTGCCCTGACCGGAAGTTCTTGTTCGAGCACTCGGCGTTTCCGTCAACAATTAATTTTCGCATGCACCTGCGAATGGAAGGTGAGGTAGGACAAATTTTTCACGCTTTTTGCAATGCACATTGATTGTCCAGATGAATAAGGAAAAGATTTCCAATGGTGTATTTCTTTGAAAGATGACTTTGGCATAAACTTTAATGTTTTTATGAATCCACTTATCAACATCTTTGAAAGGATCAATTACACTCAAATAACTTTTTAAAATTAATAGGGAGCTCAATTTCTTTATTTCATTTCCTCTTAGAGATGCTCAATATTTGTAAAGCTGATTGTCAAATGTTATGTATTGTATTCTACGTTTTCATTCGTGCAACGACATCTGAACATTAGTAAACCTGAAATGGTAAAGTGAAAAGGAAAATGGATGACTCGTATCATCTGCATTCAAACCTCTTCTTCTTCTATTGAGTAGATGCAGATATCTAGTCGATTTCAAGTAATTCATGGTGTAGAAAATAAAAAAAAAAACAACATTTGTTTAAGATCTTTACAATTAAAAATAAAATTCAATGGTATTTAAATTATTGAGATGTAACTCATCTGTTGACATGAAAATCTAACAGGGAAACTGGAGGATTGGTGAATATGATCTTTTTGTGTGTTTTAAAAATAGTTTGAGCTAAGTGTTATAATAATTGCAACTCCAGAACATGAAAGCTTTAGGAAATGTTTTGAGTAAATCGAAGCGGTTGCCACATCACACGTTCAGTCGGCCGGGAAATGGGACGAGGCGAACAGTCTAACAAACGGCTCAATTATCTGCGAATAGAGCTTTGCCGGCCCGCGGTCGTTGTTCTGCCAAACCCGTGCGGTTCGGCTGTAACCGGTCATGTACGAGCATTGTGGTGTAGTAGACTGACTGACTGGTCCGCTACTATCCGGATGGGTCTACTCAGACACTTAGCTCGGTATCGAACCAACACTCAGTAGCCTGGTCGTGACTCACACCCTTGCACCGTGCAGACATAACACTACGTCGCGGCGTCGTGGGCAATGCATGGTTTAGAACTGGGATCAAACGTGGTTCACTGATTCTGACGCAATGACTGATGCGCTACTAACCGTATGGGTCTACTCAGACACTCTAGCTCGGTATCGAACCAACACTCAGTAGCCTGGTCGTGACTCACACCCTTGCACCGTGCAGACATAACACTACACGTCGTATCGTGTCGTCGTGGGCAATGCGTGGTTTAGAACTGGGATCAAACGTGGTTCACTGATTCTGACGCAATGACTGATCCGCTACTAACCGCATGGGTCCACTCAGACACTCTAGCTCGGTATCGAACCAACACTCAGTAACCTTATCGTGACTCACGCCCTTGCACCGTCCAGACATAACACTACGTCGCGGCGTCGTGGGCAATGCATGGTTTAGAATTGGGATCAAACGTGGTTTACTGATTCTGACGCAATGACTGATGCGCTACTTACCGCATGGGTCTACTCAGACACTCTAGCTCGGTATCGAACCAACACTCAGTAGCCTGGTCGTGACTCACACCCTTGCACCGTGCAGACATAACACTACACTTTGTATCGTGTCGTCGTGGGCAATAAGTGGTTTAGAACTGGGATCAAACGTGGTTCACTGATACTGACGCAATGACTGATCCGTTACTATCTAGATGGCTATTGGTCGGTTCCGGGAAGTAGTCCCTGTGACCTTGGCCGCTGGAGGAAAATTAGAGTCCGACTGCTGCTATATGGCGTTGTGACTGGACAACTCTGGTTACGAGCCTGACAACTGAACTATGCAGAACCGCAAGGACCAAGATATGCTCGCTGTTGTATCTCGCGGCGATTGGTCGGTTCCGGGAAGTGGTCCCTGTGACCTTGGCCGCTGGAGGAAAATTAGAGTCCTAGTGCTGCGCGGTTGAGTCGTGACTGGATAACTCTGGTTGTTGAAATATTTGCAAACGATTATATTGAGGTATGTCTCATAAGATTTGTTGATCACTTTCTTACGTTTTTGGAAAGATCAACCGACTAGATCTGTAAGCTTAGTATCTTCGTGGTGAATTCTTGAGATTAATGTTCGGCAAAATGATAACATGGTGTTCTAAATTTAGAATTGATCAATGTGTTTGTCTCCAAAGCAAACGGCGAAAATATTCTTTAGGTAATTAGGTATTGAGGTCTTCCAATATCTAATTTTAATGAGTTGGGATTAAAGGACTTTCGTACTTTGAGCGTAAGTAACTACGAGTTAAGATCGGTTTTGTTCCGTGGGAGTATCGGACCGGAAGGCGTTTTCTCTACCATTAAATTGTGTCAAATCGTATATTATTACAGAGTTTTAACGCTATTCACCATTTTAGATGTGAGTTTCAACCTTAGTGGTGTATTATCTAAACCACACTACGGTTCAGACACTGGCCAGTCGTGGTCCTTGTTGGAGAATGTGGAGCGACAGCGGCACGTACGGTGGTGTCACACATGTAACTTAATTTGTGATAAATTAGTACTGCCGGGCCGGCGACGCCACCGGTTAGCGAGGAGATGGTAATGACAGGTTACTACAGGGCCGTACACTTGCTGTCTAGGTAGGGGGAAGGGTGACCGCTACGGTCTGTGCATGGTTTGGGGGATCTAGTTTGGACGGTGTTGCATCGATCTGTAACAGATATCTTCACACAACTTTTATTCCTTATATTATTTTGATTGTTAAAGTGTGTAGAAAATGAATACCCACCATACATGAATTATCATACGAGTGCTGATCCACTTTCAATTTGATATTTCAACTTTGGCGATTCTATGGATACAGTATGGGTATTTTTTTCACTTTCTGCAATACACTTTCTGTGTTCCTATATCTATTTAAAATGTATAAAAAATCATTTCTCCTACAATTACAGTTTATTCTGACCTATATGTGTTGTATAGTTATACCTTACTATTTCAGACTTTTAGTTTATATAATTTTTGTATTTTAATAAATGAAAATTTCACTGGTAGGATGGTTCTTTACGAAATCCTGGTAGGTATCCTTTCAAACTTTCCATCGTCAATTACAAACTTAAAACAATGAATTTCAACATTTATTACAATGTGTGATGTACATATCAAATATATCAAAGCAGACCATAAAATTTAAAGGTCCATAAAAAATCCATTGGATAAAATATGAGTATAAAAATTCAGAGGTATAATGATAAAATAATAAATAATTTACGTTATCAAATGCAAATAATAAATTTGATATATTGGACTAGATTGCAAAATGTATTTCACCTTAGGCTCATGCAACTTCCGTGAAATAAAACTCGAACTAAAACTCGAACGTTCAGAGGTAATGAGATATATTTTTGGAATCGAAAGTGCGGTATTGAAAGCGAAATACGAGATCAAAGGATGTATTTACACAGGAATGCATTACTGGATTTATATTACATAATATTTTTTACTTAATGTAATGCCGGCTCTACATGTGGTAAGAGTTACCGAGTGATATAAGTGTAAAGTATATGTATCTGTTTGTTGCAGACGAGTACACGAAAATAACGACGCCGAGACAAGACGTGCTGTTCAAGAAGGGTTACTTTGGGCGCAAGCGAACTCCCAACCCCTCTCCCTCGGATACTCAAGAGGCCCACAGCGGGGGTGAGTATACATTGTACAACACTTTTCCTGTTTCTTAGCAAATTATGCTTTTAACACGTAGATATAATCAGACTTCATCTGAATATTATGAAAAATATTAGATGTATGTTTTTCAGAGCACTTGATTTTCTACATAATAATTTGGATGGGTTAATTTGGCAGTTAAATTAGTAAACAAACTAATGGTGGGTGGGCGAGTGTATTTTTAACAAAAGTTAATTTGGAAATGAAGAGTTGGGGAAAGTAGAACTATATTTTCTCAGGTGAAAAGATTAAAGAAGAATAACATGTTCTATGTCAGTAATATATAAATACACTTGACTAATTGTGTATTGGGTTTCAGATTCAGTGGAAAGTGAGTCCTACGTGAGTGAGGACCCTCAGTATGTGTACCCGACTGGTTACATGGACCCCACAGGAGTCTACTACGTCAATGGTACAGTGTTTTCTGGGCTAAATACACTTAAACCTCAAATATATAAATCTCTAAAGATTAGTAAAAATTTGTTTAATTTAAAAGTTGGGTATGGTGGGTTTTGCATTATTGATGCTAAAAGCATTTCTTCTCAAAAAATGATTGCATTGTATTTTCAAAATCTCTTTATTTTGTCCTCTTGGTGAGCTATAAAATATATTTTTTGGGTTTCAGACATGCATAAAATTATGATTTTAAGACAGTAGTTCAAAAGCAGTTTGTTTTAGTTAAGCCAGATTTTCAGAAATGTTCACTAAAGTTTATTCAATTGAAGGGTGTATTCAAACAACTATTAAAAATGATTCTGATGAAGTGACAGACCCACAGAAGTGCTACATGTGAGTGTTTCAAGCAATCCATACTTCCACAACACTTGCAGACCACCGACTGCTATTAAGGCTATGTTCCATTGAAATCAAAATCACTTTATTGTCGTATAAATCTCAAGATCATTGACGAAGTCATAAATACAGCACATTCTGGTAGCCAAGTCCAACATAGATAGTTAAAAGTTAAAAGTTTCAACACAGTTACATCAACAATATCAGCATTAATGCACTTAATGTAATTTAATAATAATTTACATTATTTGGCAATGCAAAGAACTATACAGTAAATGTAATGTTGTGAAGAGTCACAGAAGTGGTAGATGTGAGTGTTGCAAGCAATCCACACTCCCACTACACTTGCAGACCACCGACTGCTATTAAGGCTATGTTCCATTGATAGTTGTAAAGAGTCACAGAAGAGCTAGATGTGAGTGTTACAAGCAATCCATACTCCCACTACACTTGCAGACCACCGACTGCTATTAAGGCTATGTTCCATTGATAGTTGTGAAAAGTCACAGAAGTGCTAGATGTGAGTGTTGCAAGCAATCCATACTCCCACTACACTTGCACACCACCGACTGCTATTAAGGCTATGTTCCATTGATAGTTGTGAAAACTCACAGAAGTGCTAGATGTGAGTGTTGCAAGCAATCCATACTCCCACTACACTTGCAGACCACCGACTGCTATTAAGGCTATGTTCCATTGATAGTTGTGAAAGACTCACAGAAATGCTAGATGTGAGTGTTGCTAGCAATCCTTACTCCCACTACACTTGCAGACCACCGACTGCTATTAAGGCTATGTTCCATTGATAGTTGTGAAGAACTCACAGAAGTGCTAGATGTGAGTGTTGCAAGCAATCCTTACTCCCACTACACTTGCAGACCACCGACTGCTATTAAGGCTATGTTCCATTGATAGTTGTGAAAACTCACAGAAATGCTAGATGTGAGTGTTGCAAGCAATCCATACTCCCACTACACTTGCACACCACCGACTGCTATTAAGGCTATGTTCCATTGATAGTTGTGAAAACTCACAGAAATGCTAGATGTGAGTGTTGCTAGCAATCCTTACTCCCACTACACTTGCAGACCACCAAGTGCTATTAAGGCTATGTTCCATTGATAGTTGTGAAAACTCACAGAAATGCTAGATGTGAGTGTTGCAAGCAATCCATACTCCCACTACACTTGCAGACCACCAAGTGCTATTAAGGCTATGTTCCAATAATGGTGAAGACCCACAGAAGGCTAGATGTTTTAAGCATCTAAATGGTTTAAGAAAAGAATTGATTAACCAAAGAATGCAAATAATTTCTTTTCTTATTTTTTCAAATGATTTGTCTAAAACTTGTTCTGAATTTAGTAGTTAGTTCTGTATAAACTTGACTGGTCAATAACTCCAGTCAAGCATCATTGCTTCAAGCTTTTATTTGAGTTTTAGTTAACTTTGGGCTTGGATAAAGACAAATTTTTTATCAGAATGCTAAAAACCCCTTAGATGGTTTGGAGTTGCTGTTAATAGTCGATATTAACTTCATTGCATAAGGTTTTATAGGGAACTGATAAGTTGTGAGGTGTGTATAAAAGTATAAGATTATTAAATATACACTTGAAAGATGTACTTTATGCAGTTTTAATAAATACATGTGAATTTTGTATGAGAAGTTGTAAAACTTTTAAAAACAGCAAATGCATTATTGTAAATTTGAGTAGTATTTTGTAAAATTAACTTAACCAATTAAGAGATTACAAATAAAAATTGTCATTAAAAATTCATTTTCCTGTTTTCATCATTAATATTACAATCTTTTATGATTTAGTAGAGTAGCTTTAATTAATATTATCAGTTTGAGATATTCATAAATGTACCACAAAATATCAGAACAGGTCAAATTTTCTGATATTATATCAATAATATTGTTTGCAAGATTGTTTCTCTAATTGATGAGTATAGTTCAAAGTACACGGCCCTGGACTATATGTTTGGTTTTAAAATATACCCATATAAATCTTAAAAAACCATCTAAAAACTTAATTAGTTTAAAAATAGCTCATTAATGTTTTGTAGGACCAGTTGATTTCTGTATTGTCAGACTGATAAGAGAGGCTTGGAGAACTAACCAATATTCTCTAAATGTAGTTTTTATTGGTTCAAAGTAGTAAATTTTATTTATTTATCCATGTTATACTTAGTAAAATGTCTTTATATACAGTTTTATTAATTAAGAATCAGATTAAAAGTGAATAGAATTTCTGAAGCATCTATTAGTTAACATGTTCTGTACTTATACTATATACAGTTTTTATTCTTACAACACTTTTTACAAATTGAATCGTTTAGAATAATAAAAGAAGAAAAAACTTGGATAACACATATGAATTATGCACAGTAAATTAGTAAATTATTGTGCACAGTTCTGAAGATTTTTACAGATTCAGGATCCTTCATAAAGTTGGTTTTTGAATATATGTATATAAAGATAGTAAGTTTTTGTTATTTAACCCCCATTTAAGTACCTGAAAACACATTATTAGCAAAGTTGTACCTAGAGATTCAGGGTCCCGAACTTTTTATGGAAAATATCTGGGGTCTCCCTAGCTAATATTGTAGTATACTAGTACATGGACATAAGAATTGTTACTTTCTGTAGGTGGCACATTTGAGACGTTCGACCCTTACACAGGCATGGTGACAGTGGTGGTTGGGCCACCCCCCCAGTACCCCGGTGGAGCCCCTGTCCTGGCAGCATTGCCATGCCAACCTGTGCCACTACAACCAGTCGAGTGGTTCAACCCACCGGCCCCCTGGTGCTACTCCTACAATCGGAGAAAGCGGTACTCCACTGATTCACAGGTAATTGAAGGAAAGAAAATAATCAACATTTATTATACATCATATTCATTGAAAAGTTTTTGAATCAATCAAAACTGGTTGATTTAATTTGGTAGTGGAGGATTTATTTAAAGCTGACTCATTTATTGGTAGTTCAGCATTTGTGTTTACTGATGAAAGTGGACAGTTTGTTTAAAATTGACTGATGGCAGTTAAAGATGTACAGTCGACTGTTGAGAGTTTATTTCAAGTTAAGTTTTGGCAGTTCAAGATTTGTTTAGTGTTCACTGATGAAAGTGGAAGATTTGTTTAATTTTAACTAATAAAAGTGGTTATAAATAACAACAAACCTATTGGATTTTAAAGACAGTATTATATATGTCCCAAATTTGTATTTACATTTAATTACAAACAGTTGTTATACAGGGTGTACATAAAGTCCTGCACGGGTATAATATTTTCTGAACGATAACAGATAAATAAACAAGATTTGGTACATCAATACTACACCTAAAAATCTACTTTTTGAAGGAACTATCAGTTTTCAGTAATATCATGGGGACGTCCCGAAAGGAGTTAGAAGGAAATCTTAAATAGGAGCATAGGTCAATATGGACATCATTTTAAAGGGCTTATCTAGCAGAGTTTAATGCCGCAAACCGCACTCAAAAAGATTGATCCAGTACAAAATGGCGGCTGTTCAAAGATTTTACTTGGTTACATTTTATTAGTAGCCATAACCCCAGTAAAGCAAAACTGCAACCAAACGAATACTGCAGCTAACTACTACATTATGCTTGTCAGTTGTATAGAAGTGAATTATGACATTAATTATCCTCAAGGGTTACAAATTTGGTCCTAATATATTGATAACGGGGAAAACCTGATAACAGTAACAATTAGAAATCTCTTATCTTTTGGTTGCAGTTAGGACTTTCCTATTAGCCAGTCTATTCATAATAGGCTATTCTAGTTTTCTTGTTTTAGTAGTGCTGTCCATCCATTTTATCAGTGCGCTTTAGTACAAAAGAGTTTGTCGTATTGCTTGTAGTTCTTCAACTACACTATGTCGCTTGACGAACGTGAATGTATAACACTTCTTATGATGGTTGGTTGGGGAAATAACAGACGATCACACGATGAAGCATGCCATTTATTTAATGACTACTTTCACGAGAGGCAGCCAATTTCTAGAACAACTGTAGGGAGAACTGTTCAACACTTTATGGAAACAGGAAGTGTTTCCGATCGTCATAGGTCGCTGAGATTTCTAATTGTTACTGTTATCAGGTTTTCCCCGTTATCAATATAATATTAGGACCAAATTTGTAACCCTTGAGGATAACTAATGTCATAATTCACTTCTGTACAACTGAGAAGCATAATGTAGTAGTTAGCTGCAATATTTGTTTGGTTGCAGTTTTGCTTTACTGGGGTTATGGCTACTAATAAAATGTAACCAAGTAAAATCTTTGAACAGCCGCCATTTTGTACTGGATCAATCTTTTTTAGTGAGGTTTACGGCATTAAACTCTGCTAGATAAGCCCTTTAAAATGATGTCCATATTGACCTATGCTCCTATTTAAGATTTCCTCCTGACTCCTTGCGGGACGTCCCCATAATATTACAGAAAACTGATAGTTCCCTCAAAAAGTAGATTTTTAGGTGTAGTATTGATGTACCAAATCTTGTTTATTTATCTGTTATCGTTCAGAAAATATTATACCCGTGTAGGACTTTATGTACACCCTTTATAATATACAGTAATATATAAAATGTAAAAAAATCTTTAACTTGTGAAAAAGTCTTTGATTGATTTTTGCGTTAACCTCTTTCCTCTTTTGGTTGCCGCAATGTAGCGCAACTGCTGCAGTGTTAGGAAGTCAAGTGGCATGGACACTACTTGCTGTTCGATCTAAGCAATGGCACGTTGATCGCCTTCAGTCCATCGGAATAAGACATTTTAGGGATGATATTGTCTGTATCAGGTTCTTGCGGATTGCTAACAATGTGCACAATTGCGTCATCACTCCATTTCAATATCATTCATTGCACCATATATGTTGATGTGTTTAAAGGCCCTGGATTTGTGGGTCTTTCCAATCAGTAGAGGTCTCAGTTTCAATTTTCCTGATGAATTGGTGCATGCTAAGATTGCTAAGTCAGAAGCATACGAAAATTGAGTCCAGTCTCATCGCAGTTAAATATTTGATCAGATGTTAGATCAGACTCCAAAAGAACTTATGCCAATTTATTTTGAAATTTTTTAATTTCTGAAGAATTTGCAGATAGTTTTTCACTAACAATATTAAGCTGTCTAGTAGTGTGCTGCTTTTTCCACCTATCTAACCATAAATCGCTGGCTGTAAAACTGTCATCACTATCCTTAAACTTTTTATGAAATTCCTTGTAGTATTACGCCAGTTATAGGGCTGCCCAAACTCTGCATTTGAGTAAACCATAAAAACAAGGCTTCTGATATCAGCTCATACTCGCCTTTCTTCATTGTTTTCCACAATAAACCACTACCCCCACTCACACATTTATTAACAAATTTCTCAATGTTTTGTCGGTTCCATCTCCAATCACCAACAGTTACTTCACCAACTTCTAGATCTGCAGCCACCATTTTAATTGTCTCGCCATTGTCTAAACGTTTTGAAGGTTTCATTTTTCTTCCAGAGTAATCAGAACCTTTGTTCGTTTTCCAATCATTCTGTAACACTAACACTATACACTCTCCACAGCTAAAGACATGGGTAGACCACAGTAACAAAATAACATACGAAATGAACACGTCCAAATAACTTGTGCCACTGACTAGTAAAATCGGCTGTGGTGTTCCAGAAATATGGCAATGTTGCAGTGTCCCTCAGTTCATTCCTATTGGCTACGCTCAGACGGGCCTCCTTCAAACAAACGTTGGGCAACCTATCATAAATCAGCAACTGTGACATCAGCAAGAGTATGCGTATTCACTACTCGACCTAGCAACAAACCAGAGTACACGCATCACAAATTGATATAGCCGCTAGTCACACACACACACATTATCTTATTATTGTACTTGCAGTGCTTGGTCTATAAAAAAACATTTTTTATCTTCGAAGGCCCCGGTTAACCCGGAGCTTCAGTTAATCGGGACTCGGATAAATGGGAGTCTACTGTAGTTACTTAGAAATAAATCACAATTTATAAATTTTAATATTCAATGTATACAACCTTTACTTACATAGAATTCATAGCCCTCACTAACTTTATAAGAGACTTAAAAGAAATAAAGATAAATGCGTTGTAAAACAAAACAAAAGATGTGGATAATGGATATATATATATATATATATATATATATATATATATATATATATATATATATATCAATATGTATTCTCTTCATGTAGAAATAAAAAAACCAAATATTGGTAAACTCTTTTTATAAGTATATATATATATATAGTGTCAACGATTGATTTCTTGGTTGCTTTCAAAACTGCAATCACCTGGGCTATGGAAAATGGTGCTTCAACACTTGAAATTCATACACTTAAGAGATTCTAGGAAAAGTTGTTGAAACATTCTTTTGTGTGCCAAAAAAAAGCAAAATTCTATTACAAACTTTTTTTATACTGACATTAATTTAGCACATCCTTCATTTTATTTTCAATTTATGTGTGTTTTTAATACAATTGTGTATTATATAGTACTCCTTAATATATTTATATATTTTTACTAAAATATAATACATATTCAAAATTTGTTTAACTATACAAGAATTAACATTTTTAGAGTGTGTTTCTTTTTATACAGATTCAGATTCAGATTCATCTTTATTTGTCATCATTAAGATTACAGATAGTGTCATACAATTGAAAGATAGATATAAGATAGATGCCAGTCTAGAGTCGTCTTTGTAGGAATTCCTCCAGGCTGTAGTAGGGCCGTTCCAAGAGCCACCTCTGCAGCGAAGTCCTCAGCGCAGTATATACAAGTAATAGTATAATTTTTTTAATATAATATTTATTTGGATTTTACAGAACTGTAGTGCTCAAAGTTCGGAGTCAACAGGGCCCCCTGGCAGTCCCCAGGAACCTGTGGAGGAGGGGGCTTGTGCCCCCCCACTCTATCCACAACAATACGTCTACCCCGGCTATATGTTTGGACCACCTGTCTATAATATGAATGGTAAAAACATTTTCCTTACAGAAAAAATACTCATTAAGAAAAAATAGTGTGCATAGCCTTGTAGTAAATCCACTTACTTCAGCTATTAGCATATAAATTTAATTATTAGTATCTATTTTGTAAATTAATTTAGTAAATGGATATCAATCATAGGTTAATATAGATGTGCTTGCTACATGCAACATACTTATATTAGGTTTAACCACCTTATAATATTTTTTTAACATTTAAGATTTAAATTAAAGTTTTTTGTTAAGTTCAGTTAGAGTACCTCAGAAATGTGGCCTTGCATTGTGCGATACAATTTTTTTCAATCAAATCCTAAGTAAAGTATATAAGAATAATTTTCAACATGTAATTTATTCTTATCCATTGCTTGGTTCAACATATAAGTTTTTTCAACTAAAAAGTATTTGTCAATGAAGTTTGCTTGATCATTTGAATAAAATGAAACTTAAACAAGAAACATGATAATTAATATAGTATGAAATCAGAAACCCATACATGATACAATTGCCTTAATGACATTTAGCCCTGTGTTTAGGACAGGTGGCAATGTGTTACCACAGTGTTCTCTTTTAGGTTTTAACGCATTTCCATCTTACAATATTAACATTGGGTAGTTGATAAATTGATTACTGTATTTTCAACATATAACAACAAACAATGGCATCTAGTACATCTGATTGTACTTGTTGTTAGATAATACACCTTTCATAATTTGAAATTGAAGTTAAAGGTGTCCGATCTGGTACATTTGAAGGCAAAGATTATAAAATATCTAAAAGAGATTTTTTATAATTGTTTTCAAACAGTTAAAGGTCTGCTCAAAGTGCAATGGAGGTCGCCATGTAATGTGCATGGTAAATATCATTTTTGCTGTTTTTAAACTTATTATAAGTCGATAACCATTGCAACTTTTTATAAATAAAGTAATTTTTTTAATTAGTTACCACAATCTTCAATGTGAGTATATTTTAAATTTTAGTTGTTGACTTGCCTATTCTTGTCAAATGTGTAAAATAACTATATAGTTACTCATGGCAACATTTCATGTTTTTAGAAAACTTAAAAAAATAAACATTTATCATTGTATAGTTTTCAAATTTGGTATGATGCAAAATAAGATTACAAATGTAAAATAATGTTTTCAGAAATACATAAAATAATCTATGTAGTATAAAATAGTAAAAATACATAGTTAAAACAATAAAAAAATACATTTTACTATAAAAGTTGATTTTTAATAAAAGTGTATTTGTAACTAAGCAAATGGGTGTAGCTCTGATTATAAAATATTACGCAAAGCAGTGTATTCTATAAGTATGGTGCACTTCGGTATCTGTAGAATGAGGAAGAGCAACGGCCGGGGCTGGCAGCAGGTGCAGCACATACTTGGCAGGCCACATGGACGTTGCAGCAGACTTCACTCGGTAGCCAAGACGAACATGAGCGGAGGAAGTGATCTCTCAAGAAATCCATGTTTCTTCATGAATAATCTAATCGAGAATATACAAATGTATTAAGCATTAATCGAATATTTGCCTTTTATTCTTAAAAAATTAATATGGCTCCAGTCTGAAGATGATGAAAAGGCTTTTTAAAAATAATAAAGTCAATATGTATTTATTATTTTTTTTAAATTTTCTGTTTTCAACACTAAGGACTTTTGTTTGCAATGTTTTATGTATTGCACTGGAACTGTACTGTATAAAGCAAAATAAGGTAGTAAATTGCCTTTTAGAATTTATTATATTTAAGCTTATTTTATTTACAATGAACAATATTTTACAAAGAATTATTCAATTTTATGGAAAATTTCTAAAGTTTTAATTCAAGAGTATTGTGAACAGAATCAGAAATCGGTACAGACTTAACATATTAACATTTTTCTGTTTTAAGATAGTTTAATTACAATTTTCTAAAATTAAGTTATCTAAGAATAAGTATGGAACTATTCTTTCAATTAGTTTGAGTGTAAAATAATGAAATTTTAAAGATGAATAATTTTAATGCCGATGTAAATAGGGGGTTTACTTCAGCCTTATAACTGACAGTTTATTTCACTGTTTATTTGGAGTCAAAGATTAAAAGATGAGTTCAAAGGTTTGATGATAATACATGGTAGACATGTGTTTGTATTGGCAGGAGAGACGCTCAAGTCGACATTTGTATTGAGAGTGAAAGCATGTCTGGCAAAATATTACTCAGTGGCGGCAGGAAGTTCATTAGGCATTTGGAGCCTGTCATAAGTGACACCTCTGCCAGAAATAGTGCAGCAACCAGAATCGACAGAGAGATGGCTGCTGTTAGGCTTTCAGGTGGCCATTGTTTTTATATTTAGAACTTCAATGTGGTTCTGTGGAAGTCCTATATCCTTTACCTTATTGTAAAACAAAAAGAATACTATAGTTCCTGTTGTTCTCTAATATATTATTTTATAAATACTATAGAAAGTATTTTAGTTCTGACCCTTACTATACTGGCGTGTTGATGTGAACCATTTAGCAACTTCTTCTATGGTCAAAGATGGGTTACTGCCAAACATCCACCAGTTATTTTCATGGATCATCTTTACTTTTGTTTCCAAGTTTTTAAGTCCTATACCGATTAAAATTATATTGATTTTGAATTTGGCTGTACTGTGAAATTCCTTACCTTCTTTTATTGATTATTGGCAGATTGTTTAAATTTTGTTGTAAATATTGTTATTATACTCTACCTTTTGATCCTGAACTATCACTCAAGGAGCACTACAGATTATTTCAACACATATTTTTGGCTTCAACGGAAAGTGAGAGTATCTGTTAGAAACCCAGAATCATGCAAAGTAGAACAAGCCTACTTAACCTGCCCAACTTGGTGATGGGTGCTTGGTATTGATAATATTCCTCCTCTCCCGTGGATGATGGGTACAATAACCATTCCACCTCCAGTGGTGGACTGCATGTAAAGTAGCTGGTCCGAATTTTTAAGGACTAATTCAACCAGTAAGGATACTATTTAAACTACCTGAATACTAAAAGTTCTAAAAATACAGCTTTCAATATGTGGGAGGATTCTTTCTATACTATAAGTTGCTCCTCTCTCTGGTATTACCAGACTTTTGTTTACGTTTCGATTGGTTTTATTATTATTATGATTATGCACTAATAAGTTGTTATTTCAAATTGTTCTACTGCTATAATAGTTGTGGATTTGCACTCAAAATTTTATTTATTGCAATATATAATAAAATGTTATAATGCTAATATTTGTGAGAGATGTTGTGTTTAATTTGATTTCACTGTTGAATATTTCAATAATTTAAATTTATTTCTTTATTGAAATAAAAGAGGCACCAGGTTATAGGCACATTGTTAGAAAAGTCTGGTTTTAGCTATAAAATATGACCATCCTTAAAATGTTAAATCTAAAAGAATGTTCCAATCATCTATTATACCAAATGTGAGCAAAGTAACTTAATTAATCCTTCAATGCCAAGTTTTCAATGATGCTGTTACCTGGTACTGCTGGGTTCATTTGCCGTGCACAAAGCAGCTACTCTATAATCAACATACATGTAGGGTGTTTATCATCCAACATGATCAACTTCAGCAACATTTTCATTTACCAAACTACCACCTAAATCTCTGATTGGTCATGTCAGATTGTGGTTAGTAAATTGAATCCACATCCCGATTGCCATCATTCTCAGAAAAGTTATATATTGCTCAATGCCTAACTCACAACAATACTTCTGGACAAATCTAAAGTTAATAAAACATCCTTATCTTAATTGCAAATGATTTCTGCCTTATTGACTAAGCCACAATCAAAATAGAATGTTAAAAAAGAATTACAGAAGCAACTTAAAAAATGCAATTTATAAAAATAGAAAACAATAATTGTTTCAACAACCAGGAAACTTCACTGTGTCCTTTTGTGATAGTTCCTTGTTAACCGTCAGAGTGTAATGACAGCTCTACTGTAGATTTGTAGTAGTTTAAATAAACACTACTAAGGCCCAATTTGCGTCATCTTTCAGCTGCCAGGTCATGTAGCAAAGCAGCTGTTTGGCTCATGATAACACAAAACTTCACAGCCGTGACTAGTTCTGTGCTGTGGCAGTTAAATGGAAAGTGGGATCGGCCGGCATGGTAGTTAAATGTTAAAGTGTTTGTGTTTGAGAAAGAGAGAGAGAGAGTGTGCGAGTGAGAGAGGGGGTGGAGGGGGAGGGTTAGATTTGTTACCACTAGAGCTTTCATTGCAGCCTCATACTTGACGCATGGATTTTGGTAAGCAACAAACATTGAAAGAAAATTCGGTTCGTTTTGATGATTGTAGATTATAATCACACAAAATTCCTGTATCTAATATTTAACGTGACTGTCATTGATTGCAGGTGTAACAATGCAGGGAATGGTCCCGCAGCCCGTTCCCCTCACTCAGGACCTGTCGGCCAGCAAGCGCCGTAAGAAGCGCAGGAGGAGAAGGAGAGGCGGAGTAAGTATATTAGATTTGTATGATTTCTGAATTTATAATATAATTTTCGGATTAGCTGTAAAATTATTATAATTTTTATTGCCTTTAATTATTGTTATGCCAGATTTTCTGTAGGTTTTTTTAGGACACAGTTTTTAGTGTTTTCTGTATCATCTTGCAGACATAGGTTTCTTAATAAAATGGATTTAATCTTTATGTAAGTTTACCAAAAGTTAAGTAAATAACAAAAAGAAAGAACCAATTGACTTTCTATAGTAATTGTCAACATCAAGGTTAAAGACATTTGCTTTATCATAAAAGAAATTTTTATTTCTTCTACAATTTAATTTATTATTGAAAGCGCTTTTACCGGTTTAGGCATCATATAAAACCTGGTGACTTCCATCAAGTATACAACGCAGAAAACATTGGCTTTAGTCTTAAGATTAACAACTTCACAATTAAACATTACTTTTGGTCAGTTATAGTGCTCAAGAAACTCTACTTACATATGTTTGTTGTCTGCAGGTAACAGAGGATGGTTCAGAGTCAAGCTGTTGTGAAGAGCCTCTGACATGTGATGTGACCGGCTGTCAGTCGGAGACAGGGAGTGATGCAGTTTGTCAATCTGGGGCCAGCAGTGATGGTGGTGTCAGTTCAAAGGCCAACTCTGATTCAGGCATCAACACTGACCCGACCCCCAACAGTGGCTCAAACTCCCCTCCTCTTCTCTCTCAAGTCCCTTATCATCCACCTGAAGAGCAGTTGAGTGCGGACTGTGTGACTTACCAGAACCAAGGCCTTCCTTTGAGCACCAGTGGTGAGAATATCCAAGAGGACTCCAGTTTGACTGAGGTCACCACACCAGAGGAAGTGACAGAGGAACTGTCAACAGCTGAGGATGATGTTACACCGAACTTATGTGCAGCCGCTCCAGAATTCTCATCACAAGAGTCTACCTTGAGTTGTCTGTCCACTCCGAGTGCCACAAAAGAGTTTATTGTCAATGAATCGGAAGTATCAAATGCTGAGATATCTCATGAAGTTTTTGAGAGCTGTCAGTCCATAACAGAACCACTTGCTGGTGAAGATATATCTCTTTCTGAAGATATATTCTGTAAGGATTTAGAAGGACAGTCTTCAACAGCTTTAGTTTCCAACTCTGATATAACTGATGGTGATCTCAAAACAACTCTTAAAAAGAATACTGAAAATGATGAAAATAAAGTTGTGAATCCTGAAAGTAATGGAATAAATGTTGGGGATGAAATTAAAGAGATTTGTTATGAAGAAGTTAAGATTAGTGAGGTTTCTGAGTTGCAAACAAATATCAGCCTTGAGTTAATTCAACCTATAGAAATAATTGAAACATTTGTGAGCTCTGAAGAGGAGAAAGAAACAGAGTTATTAAATAATTGTGAGATAGATGTGAGAAATGAAGCCATGGAACCTCAATGTATAGCATCAACAAGTACAAATAATGATACAGCAATTATCTCTGAATGTGAACAATCCTTCTCAAGGTTTTCATCTTGCAGAGAATCAATAGCTCCAGTGCCTCCCCCCAGAAGAAAAAGATCTATGAGCCGAGCGGCAGACAAGCTAGCCTCTCGTATAGTTGAAGAAGCGATCAATGAAGGTATCGAGGAGGCTTGTGAGAGATTGAGGAGTCCTATGAGTATCACAGAGGCAGTAACTCGATGGCTCAACAGTCAAGGCAGCTCTCCGCTCACATGTCCTATCACAGACAGCGAGTCAGGATCAGACGACGAGGGTATCGAAGTGGAGGATGGATTGACCGATCAAAAAAACGTGCGAGGCAACCCTTTCCTTGTGTCATCTCATAGTGGCACGGGGCAAAGGGTTGCTAAAGACTGTGAAAGCCTAGAGTCGAGTGCGGGTGAATGGGACATGTGGGACCATAGCCACACTCGTGACATGTGTGATCCGACACGTTCTGTGGACAGGTACTATCGCCTGGGTGCGGATGATTCCCCCCCCAGAGGGGACAGGGACAAGGTGCCTCCTTCCGTTTATAAGACTGCGATGCACATCCGCCACACCGGGCCCTTCCCTTGTGGTGTGTGCTGCATCATCCAATGAACTGATTAACTTTTTACCTTGCACTCAATTCCTCAGTTTCCTCGTTTAACTTGTATTTAATTGATCTAGTTTTACGATCCAAGCTGTTAATTGTAACTAATTTTAATTGTAACAGAACATTACAAGACTGAATCATCGTGCCAATTAAGTTCTGTTGAGAATTCAAAGCCTTATTTTCTTAATTTCTCCTTTGGGTGTATGTGTGTACAGTCAAAAATACTTTGACATTTTAAAACGCTACTGGTTTGTGTACGTCAATTTCTACACAATTTGTTGCGAGGTCGTACGCTAAGGTGAGGAGAAGTAAGGCTGACGTTCTTAATAAATTAAAAACTAACAACTATTTTCATCAACGTTGGGATGAGAGATTTTTAATTGTTAACTGATGCAGTATAAAATTGTTTGTAGTTGTTATAATGCAAGAAAAGAACTGTTAAAGTGAACTTTTGTGGTGTAATTGGGTTAATTCAGTTAAGTATTTCGCCTCATTGATGTGTTGCAGGCGTAGTTCATTTCCACGTTCCTACAACTTCACAAGTGTTATTCCAAATATTGAATAAAAGACATTTGAGCAGTTGGGAGCTAAATAATGACCAAGGATATCAAGGGAAGACATTTTATAGCAAAAACACATACGATATGTTTAAATCCCATTATTTTGTATTGTTTAAAAAGTGCAGTTGCTGCTGATTTAGTTTAAGTGTTATGATATCCTAATTCAATTTATCACTAACATTTTATGATTAGTTTGGAATTAATTTAGTTCTGTTTCAGGTTGCTTTATTTTATGTGATTTGATAAGAAACCAAATATGTTATTGTTTTTAATATAAGGATGTAATGTATTTTGTTTGTTTTTTTTCTCTATTGGTCAGTCATCGCTCTCATAGTGGTATGTCCGTTATTGTATTGCTTGCTTATTTGGAATATCCATTGAACATATTTTGACAATGCATAAGATGCCGAATTGATTAACGTTAAAATGTTCACATTTGAAGCCCAAATTATTATTTTAAAAATTACATCAGTACTAAAAAATTTTGTATTATTGGTTCTGTATTCTTAAATCTTATGGAAAACAATTATTATTTACCTTGAACTATATGTATTGTCATATAACTTTGAGTCGATGGCAATAATTATCTTGTTCATGATAATCAAATCGAAGAAACTGTGATGCTTGTAATGTTTGTAAACAGCTTATTGGAATTCATTGTGCTGAAATGATGACTTAATAAATTGTTACCAATCTTTGTTATCAGTTATAAGCATTTATCTGTAAGCTACAAATAAAATAATTATGTTTTTCCAATATGTTTAGTTTGACTTTATTGTTCTTACTGCCAACAAAAAGGTGCACAATACGACAATTGAATGTTTTGCATATGTTTCTGTCAAAAAGGTTGTATTTGAAATGTGTTCATTATCACAATGTTATAGACCTAGTTAGGGACTTGTGCAATACCTCACAGCTGACCATGTGTAGATGTAGCCCCACCAAATCTGGCCGGATGCTATCCATATTGTACTCTTTTCTTTCAATTTTGGTGTAGGGTGTTCTAAAATTAAGTGTTTTTATCATGCCTTTTTTTTAGATAACTACCCGAACGTACTGTTCTAGGCGTATATTGTATGTAGTCGTGGGTGTGTGTCGCTAAGCTCGTGATAAGTCGGCCTATGCGTTGTTGTCTTGTATAGTTGGCTATACTGCTTCATTTGATAGCATGTGCCTTAGATCCTATGTCATCACAGGGCTAGGTCCGTGTTACGGGCCGAGTCGTATTGTTACCTGTTATCATGTTATTCTTGATGACTTCCTGTCTATATGTCTATTTTTACGGCTGTTACAGTTGTTATCCAGCTGTTTTGTGATTTGAATAAAAACTGGTTAAGTGTGTTTTGAAGTAACGTATGTACTGTTGATACACGTATATGTTAAAAAATTACACGCAGGTGTTTGTGTGTATTCAATAAAATGTCTAAAGCTGAAAGATAATAATAGCCTATTACATTACATTGTATGTATGTTGTGGTAATAATATAAAACTGAGTCTGCCTCATCTAGCAATATTCAAGGTTGTCATTCGTTAATGAGTGTTTGGCTGTGTTAAAGATCGGATATGGAACAGTGATTGATGGAGTGGATAGTGACATAACAGTTCATTTGATGGGTTTTGATGTATGTATACCACTTGGATAACTAATAAATTTGTAAAGTGTTGTTGCATGCATGTTGGAAAATTATACCATATTGAAATTGACAACATGAGGTACAAATAATGTATGTGTACCTAAAATTGTTTAAACCATGACGTCTTTCAATTGGTCCTCACTGTTTCAATTAAGTTAAGAGGCCTAAGGTGCTATGAAATACATTACTATACTAACTATTGTTTTATTTTTGTTTTAAAATTTCCGATCATTCTGCAATGATTTATGTCTTGAGTGTTTTTACAAACATGAATTCCTTTATGTGTTACCAAAATTATTTGAGAACAGATTAGAAGGTCAGGAGAAACATTCAGTAAGCTATATTAATCAAAATAATTTATTCATTTATCAACATAATTTCAGTGAATTGCTGTTTTGCCATTCCAAAACAGTTTCAGCTTAAAATGCTCTGCTTTAAATTTAACGCCATTATTTCATTATTTTGTTTCTTTTGTATGAAATTTAACTTCCAAATTTTAATCGTACAATTAGAATGAATGTTTTTATCTGTAAGTTAAAGTATAAATTATACAGTGAATTTTACAGATATAAAATCCTAATGTATCTTAATCGGAAAACATCTTGGGTGTTTTATTATTATTAATAGGTATGAGGCATGGACACATAATATAAAAACATCATATTTCAAATGATGTTTTGTAGGAAAAGTGTCATTAGGTAAAAGTAAGAAAAATGTTTTTTTTAACATATTGGATCTGTACATACAAATATATATGTACTATAAATATCAGGCACATATGATTAAACCCTTAAAAGTGCAGCATATGGATATGTTTTTACCATCAGAATCACAGCATACTGTAATATCCATGTTCTGTTAATTTATGTTATTGCCTATGTTACAACTCATGAAAGTGTAGGAATGTAATCCAACATTATTTCTCCAAAAATAATCCAAAACCAGTGATATTCTTATATTGTTATTTCATCTGATGATGCATGTGGACATATAAATAACCGCACCATATTTGTATAATTTGGCTGCCAATACTGGTAGAGCTTTAAAAAAATGTTTTTTTATCATTATTTTTTTCTTCCAAGAAAGAAAAAATAATATGCTAATCATATCTAGGCCAAATTTTCTTCATTACTTTAAAGGTTAAAATATAATATTAGAATCGTACAAATGGTTATCGGCCTCCATGTATAATATAATAATCATAAAATAATTAAATAATAATGAAATGAAATGATAATAATAATGAAAATCACAACTGAAGTGTAATTGCAATAAAAGCAAATGTAAATTGTTATAATTTTTTAAATCTGTGTTAAAATGATTATTTTATTATTATCTTATTGTCAAAAACATGGATTGTGAAGGTTTATGTTGGATCTCTATTTTCCACAATCAATATACGGTTTGCAAGTGAGTAGCATAATGTGAATGTGAATCTGATCACTAACCTTTCTCTCATCAGGACTGGATGAGAAAGATAAACCTCAGATATAATATGATGTCTTCTGAATGAATAGTATTTAGATACTCTGTTAGATATTCAATGACCTGAATGTAACATTGTTCAGGCAGTAAGCAATGTTTAGTTGCTTGATTTATCAGCCATATTAATCAATACGTATTCTCAAAAGAACAAATTCATTTCTATTTTTAAAATTCAACAATGTTAGAGATATTTTAATGAAGGGAAGTATTTTGTAATAGTTTTATCATATGCCTCCAACAATATGTCAATATTGTGTAATTAAACTTGTTTAAATTAAAAATATCCTGTCACTTACAATTTATTTAATTTCTAGAGAAAGTGATTGGGACTCAGAATATGAGAAACAAATCAAAACACAAGCAAATCATTCAAATTAATAATGTGTTTTTATCCTGTAAACATAATATTTAATTTTCATAATTTCTTCTATTGATTTTCCCGTAAACTAAACAACAGGTAATATAACACTGCAGCAACAAGTCTCAGTTTACACAGATGCTGGCAAGTGAGAATGTAGCAGTGATGCGGACCTGCAATGTGGCCAATGAATTTCGGAACTTGCTTTACCCTCCGACAACCTTTGTTTAGTTTTAAAAACCAATTTGTTTTATCTTTTGAGTCAAGAGAATCTACATAATTTGTGAAATTCCATTGAATTTAATACCCACTTCTCTAACAATGACATTATAATTGTGTTAAATATCACTCATCTAAAATATTACAAACTTATTTTTTGTTTTGTATAAAGACAAACATATTAACTCATGGGACCCAAGTTTAGCAGAATCATGTCATGCAGTGCCTATGACCAAGGGTGATCATGTCATATAAACAAATAATATGTCTAAGCAAGACGTTTTAAAATTAAAAAATGAAATTTTAACTTTATGTGGAATTTTTTAAAGTACAAGTAATAAAAACCTGTCTATTAATTTAGTTACACCTGGATATGAAGTAGTTCAAACAACTGCCTCAAGAATTTGTTGGTGCTACCTGTTGTGAGTCTTTTTTATGAGTTTGATCACTCAGATCTCTTTTTACAGCACAATAGATGGCATATAGCTCTATTAATATTATTTTTTTAATTAAATAATTTTCGTGGAGTGATTTAAATGTTAACTTCCTTTGTTTAAACATATTTAAAGGTTAGTCAGTGCTCCATATCTATTGAGACTAGACTGTAATACAAAAACATTTTATCTTTGTGCTGTTTTTGTTTTTACTTAAACATTTAACTTTAACAGTTCTGGGTTTTTATAATTATTAGTCTATAAATAATCCATTTTCTAACTAACTCTCCTCTTCATCCACAATTTTAATTGAAATAGTTTAATATTTTGCTCCACAACACCAAAGTGGCTCATTTGTTACTATTCCACAAAATCTTATTAAAGATTTTCAATAAGTTCAGTTTAAATAAGCAATAGTTTTCAAAATGTTTTTTTTATGTGACAATACCATATTCTTTTTGTTTCTTGGGTAGTTTGTTGTAGCTGTTCTGGTTCCTCTATTTTTATTCACAATATAATCCAGATTTCCCAATGAATTATTGTCATTATTGTGTTATTTTAGGAATGTCTCTCATTTATTATCTTCTTATTATTTATTATTATCTCACGCAACAAATAACAGTCATGTACATGAGTTGTACACTTGTTGCATTGAAACCAGTGATACAAGTATTTTTATAGCTTTTTGTTTTTGATGTGGTTATCTGGTAAGGTGCCATTGGCGGCTCAAGCCCTCTCAAAATTTTGAAAGGCAATCCTTACAATTGCACCCAGTTGTTTGTTTTAAGCTAGGACACTTTTCTGAAGTCTTAAACCTCAACAATTTCTCAGAGTAAGATTCCCAAGTCCCTGTTTTTTAGGGTATTCTATACCCCCTAAACCACCCAATGGATCAACACCCCCTGAAATAATGTTCTATATATGCCACTATAAGGGGCTGTAATAAGAAGAAATAATAATACAAAACTATGATTGAATTTAGTTGCCTTTTTAAGCAGAACATAACATTTTTTTATAAAGAAGATGCTATTGAATATTATGTATATGTTGCTGTACAACAACAGTGCTGTGATAGTGCACTGTATGGTTCATGAGATAGGAGTACAGACAGAGTATTAACAGTTTAGTGGGAGTGCAATGCCCTTTTAACTGTGTGATTAAATTTGTTTTATTACTCGATGGTGGCAGTCGGAGAAGGCATTACAAAAACTGTGTCTGTAACTGAACTACTCCAGTGGACTGCCTACTGTTGCTTTTTGGACTTCAAGTGGAACAAGAAGCTTAAATGAATCGTTTTTACCAAAAACTCTCCTTTTTCATAAATATGAATGTGGATTAAGTGAATAGAATACTACTGAATCAACAAATAAATAAAACTTTTAAATCAGTTTGTTATTATTAATGTGGATTTATTTTAAAAGTCAATGTACTGTTAGATCAATATTATAATCCCTTACACTCTTGAGCATAAAACATACTCCACACTGGTAACAATCAGAATCTTGACTTAAACAATAAATTTCTTTCAACATCCCGAGTTGTTCATTTAAAAACTTTAAAAGAAATTAATAGAGCATATCAGATAATTATTTGTAGTATTTGTAATAAAAATTGCTATTAGTGATCAGCTCTGTAATGCTGATCTAACCACACTAGTAAGAAGTAATATGAGAAGTGTGATCCCTCACATTCGTGTTCTTCTCTCTCTTCTGGTGTCCCAGCAGTAATATTAACTTTGTGTTAAACCCAGCACAAATAATTATTTTCTTGCAAAGATTTATCTGACAGTCCCACCTTATAGTAACTAATTTATTTTTAATAATTGGTATTAGGGGAAGCTGGCCACAGATGCCGGACTTCAATTTGGGTCATACATAGATAGTGCAGGTTGAAATCTTAGCTTCAAAATCACTTTTTACCATTTCAGTCCATCTCTTGTACAATGATTCTTCCTCTTATTCTCTTTGGCATGGCCCTCACACAGTTGTGTAGCGCATGAGGATAGGTAGAGTAAAACTGAATACGAAACTAGTTACAAGTCTCTCTGGGGTTAGTAACTAAGACCACCCAACGGAACTCACTTGAACTGTGCTCTGTCTAGGAAATGACAGTGCGAGGAGTGGCTAAAAAGAGTCGTAAAAAAGTGTGCTGAAACAAATGACCAAAATACCTATTGTTTTCATGTAATGAATATGGCCTATTTGTACAGTATGTAAAAGAGCAGGATATACTGACTCTATTTTGATTTTAGCCCCTTAAGAACAATGTTAAACCTCACAAACACTTTTACGTTATTATTTTTTGTCATAAAGTTAACGGGAGATATTTCATTTTAAAGATGTATTTAATACGCACCCAAAACCTTTTTTGTTTTTTTTTTTTAGATTTCTATAGATTATTTAAGAAAAATCCTCAAACTTTTTTAATTTTACTATTTTAATACTCAACGAAATGTGCACTTTAATGGTATCTTTAAAATGGTATATCTTCCGCAGTCCCAAAACCAAAAAATAGGGGCTTAAAAGTGTTTTGAGGTTTTAACATTATTCTTATGGAGTAAAATTCAAGATTGATTTACTTCAGCCGGCACAAGTTTGTGAACTTTTACTCATAAAGTCTTGTATCACTCTTTTGTTGTAAATTTCATGATATTAACTGTGACATATAAACATACTCTCGTTGAATTAAAAGCGTTCAAGATTACATAAAAATTATACTCTCAGGAAGTATTTGCAATTAATTTTTTAGGACAGCTAAATTTTACATTTTGTGTGCTTTAAATAAGTTTTAACACATTAATTATAAATAAAACAATTCTACTTGATTATTTTATAAGGTGAAAACAATGATTTTCTTTTAACATCTGTTGACTGAAATAGATACAGGGGGACCAAAATATATCAACATTTTAATTTTGTTAGCAACGTTTTGACGTGGTACGAACCAGAAAATTTAGACGATGTCTTGATTTTTTTTACAAAGAAAAACTGAATTAGCTAATGAACTATTTTTAAAACTTTGATTTTTCGTAAATGTTGATTAACCACTTCCAACTTGCTGAAAAATATTTAAATTAATTATAGCGTGGAATATCACTTGCTGTAGATTGCACCATGGTATATTAAAAACAGTGGATTTAATGTTTTATAGGAGTAAAAGTAACAGCATTTTTTCAGATACTTGCCATTGCTTAATGATACAAGAAACTATTAAAACCTTTTTTTGGAAATACCAAAAAAAATCCTGTTACCTTCACAATCATTTTGTGATCAAAAATGAACTCTAAAAAAATGTGTAGGAGAGTTTAATTCCAGATGACAGAAGATCTCCTCATCTGTTCTCTGCTTACACATTTTCATCTCTTGTATTTTTCTCTGTTTGAAGCACTCAAGATATTAATTTGGGGAACCACTCTTTTGATGATGACCAAAGAATGAAATCACTTGTGTACAACTGACTAATCGGTAAGAGATACAGCCAACTTGAACAAATATCTCTGATCTAGTTCTCTGAAGATTTAAAATTAATACTATGCAGTGAAACAAGAAAATTAATTATTTACTGCAATTATAGTCAAACAAAAACTGTAGATTTATGTTCAATTTACCTCCATATAATATTTACTAATGTTTAAAAATATTATTTGGTCCAAGACAAGATAAAACTGATGCTAATGTGTCAACATAAATTGAATATAAATTTAATTTTTATTTGCCTTAGCTTTGAATACATCTTCATTTTTGTGAACAGAATGAATAGAGCATATCACAATTGTATGGTTTTAATTGGTGTTTGTTAAGAAGATGGACAACGGAATTGGAACTTTACCATTCATAGTACTAAAGTACAAATTGTTTAGAATAAAGAAATTCTAGATTTTTCAAAAATACCTTAGAGAATTTGAATAGAATAATTATAAGCAATATTTTCTGTCTGTATCTTATTTATATTTTTAATAGTTTACTCATATATTACCAAATATAATGAGCATTTTATAGTTACATTATATAGTTTACATTAAAGAAAACTAAATTTAAGAATTTCTAACTCTGCCTTGAAATTAAATTAATAATAACATTAATGTAGTTCTGTCTTTTATAAGCTATCACTTTCAGTTTTAAGGTATCTAAATTGCATATAAAACCTACAAACTTATCTATCACTCTTCATGAAAGGAGAAACGCTTTATTTGTTATATTAATTTGTTGTACCATTTTAACTTCTCTGTATTCAGTAATGCTGTATGTACAAAAACAGCATTTAAAGATTTCTAATGTTTAGTTATTAAATCTTAAAATAGAAAAATATTGTAAAAGCTATGAATCATTTTTCAAACAGAAGTATTTTTTTAAAAAGAAACATTTACATTATTTTTAAAAAGATAAAAGTGTTATTTTGTCCTAATTGATGTTCAAGATGTATTTACATTTATAACATTACCATAGTATTGTATAACACTTCTTAAAAAGTCTATAATAATGTTCCTAGTTACATCTATGACTAATTATAAATGATTTAAAATGAAGTTGTTTGTACCAATATCATTGTTGTTAAGTTTCAGTGCTTAAATTTTAAGCTTTTGTTGTTAGTTAACACATTCACTGCTGATCTAAAGTCAGTGGTGATATGTTGAAAATGATAAACAAGCATTATTTACTTAATAAAAACACTATACAAAATGATCGGAAAAGTCTTCCTACGAGTAAATATAAGGAGTAAAGATAAGAGTGTCAGTTGTGTACAAGATAGTATGGGCACGACAGATATCGTCCGCAGTGAATGTGTTATAGACAAGAGAAAATTAATCAGAACGGTCAGTAACAGTTTCCTAAAAATGATATAAAGACAGGAAATCTAGAATAAAATTTGAACAGTACACAGACCAGTTGAACAGAACTAGATTTGACTGTTGATTATTTTAAGCACAATAAATTGTTGCAGAATGTACTTATTCTGAGCCTCTCCTTTCTCCTCTTTACCTCTCTCTCTGTCGTAGGGCAGAGGACATGAGCTCTCTGATTTTGAAATCATTTTCATATGACAAGTTTGAATGTACATGTTAATTTTCAATTTCTGGGTTGATTTTTATTTCTTGTTTCTATTTATAGAAAACTTAATTCTGAAATTAAAGCTGGATGCAAAGTGCAACATTTAATTCTGACTATACGTTACATTAATTATAATTCCTTTCTGTAGGAATTTGATTGGTATGGAAAACATTGGAAACAAAAGTTTGAAAAGTACAGAAATATAATTCTGTTGTAGGAAAAGCCAATTCTATCTTTATGTACTTCCATCAACTTGGGTGAATAAAATTGCATAGGTTCTGTAACATATTAGTTTGCATAAAATCTATAATTCTTAGAAAAGTTCATTTTACACCTACCTTCGTTAATTTTATTTGTTCAATCCCAGGAGAAAGGAGAGAGCACTTGGAGTCAATTATTTAACTATAACTGAACATTTTGCTGAAAATAGGTTTTTTTGGTACCATTTGAATTTAAATAGTATAAAGCAATGACTCAGCTATAGGTTTTAACACATCAGACAACAATCCAATTTATTTGAATTTATTAAAATCAGTTTGTATGAGTTGATATTGATTGTAATGGATCATGCCATGGTCAAATGTAAAACTGTGAAAGTATGAGATATTAAGAGAAGGAAATAGAATAGATTTGTAGGATATCTTGAAGCCAATGCCTGCCTCAGCTTCATGTCTTGTTAACTGAAATGCCATATAGTAATGGAAAAATGTAGTTAGTTTAAAATGCATTTCTGTTTTTTTTGAAATTTGCTGTATCATTTAATTCCACTAGGTAAACCTGTCCCCACATTAGGTGCGATATGTCATAGAAATCACTTTACATTTGCTACTTTAGTGTGCTGTTTTTTTAATGAAATCATGTTTCATTACTGTATTAATACTGTCAGTTGTGCATTAGGATGTAATGTTACTGATTGGTATTCGTAGTAGTTTATTTTATTTGCAACATGAATTTTAAACAATTTTAGAAATACACAGTGTTTTATATTTTACTGTATTTTTGTCCATGCTACAGAAACAACATTTACATCATACTAACATGGTACTGTGTTAGCAGTTAATAGTAGAATTTGAGCATAATTAATTTCAAGAATTGTATTATCAACAAATCTTTGGGGTTATTGAATCCAATATTTTTGTGTGGCAAATGAATGGAAAATATCAGAAATAATTTTTTTTTAACTACAGAGGAATACTTTGAAACATATCAGTGTGATATTTCCACAACGTTAATACGTAGCAGCTTGGAGCAGTTACAGAGTTTGGAATTGTGAGCAATATTTAAGTAAGCTCATCATCTGAATTTTTGAAAAAACTTAATACAAATTTAAACAGCAAAATAATTTAAATGAATGTAAGAAATTGCAAATAGACTAGCAAAGGAAATTGTTACTTCCAAATCTTTCTTGTTCAACAAAAAGAATTTCCTCTGCAGTGAATTTATATAAAGATTTTTTTCAACATGAGTTATAACAAATATAAAAAAGATTATCAGTTTACAAATTTCAACATGTGAAAAATTTTAAGATTTGGGTATTGGTATTTAAAAAAGAAATGTGTGATGTCAAGCTAATAAATGCATTTGTTAGCCCAGTTTTGAGAAACTTGGAGCACGCAATCAAGTATGTTTGTCTGCCAAACTTCCACCAAGTGAAAGAGAGTATCTGCTCTGACTCTGAATAAGTCACACAATCATAATCCCTCTAGTTAGCAACAATATAAAAATTTAAATTACCTCACATATTAATTTAACAGCAAAGGTTCGTGTCATTTAAATAAGTTACTTTTATTATTACAATTTCTTTGTGGATAATACATATGAATCCTAAACATATTCACTGTCTACGTTGAGTGAACAAACCAATTCCACTTTAAAACTGTTATTTGGCTTCAAGTATTTGAAAAATTTTCATTAATATTGGTTTTGTTTTCATCACGCTACAAATTATTTATCAGACAAAATCTAAATTTACAATTCTCCATTTTTATAATGCTTGTGTCTCTTAATTCTGGATTGTCTTGTTTGTGGCGATTTTGCTGTGGTTTCTCTTTAAGAAGTAACAGTATACAAGAAAATAATTTTCCCTTTTGAAAAATTATGTAAATTCACATAACTAAAGACAAGGGTAATGAAGCAAAGTGATATTTCTACATTTTAGCTTCCCCTATCTGAGTGTGGCTTTGTTGGCACATTTTACTTTAATTAAACAGTAATCATGGAGTGACAACAGTCGCTCATTGAGACCGTTAAGACAAAGTTGAGTGAGTTCAGTACCTTGGATCATCGGAAGGAGTGTTGATGCAACAGCAGAGAATGGCAGATGAACATACTTGGCACGTAACTGTATCGATGACTTTGTAGTAAGTAGTCCAGTGTGCTGCATACTACTGTTGTACCACCTTGTTGTTAAATGGTATGATATAACAGCTTTACCTTTTTTGAAGTTTATATTTTCATTTATAGAATCTAATTTAATATTGTAAAACGTTGAATAATACATACTGTGATTGTTAAAACATAATTTTGTACTATTTTTTTAACCCTTGGTCTTCTAATTTCACTGTTTTTATTAGCTATTTCCTAATGAAAAAAAAAATTATGGTTGCCTGTAAAGTCGGTTTTACGGGCGAAGATTTTACGTGACAACGTCTTTTTCTCGGTAGAATATATTTATTGATATGAATATTATTAAATTGCACAATAGGAACAAGGAATTGAATGAAAATAAGAATTGCACAAATTTTAAATATAGAAATATATTTTTTTTTACTAAAACATTGTACATAATTTGAAATTAATTAAAATTTTTTATTGTAAATGGTAAAGTTGAATAAAACATTTACTAAAATTGGAATTTGAAATTCTTGCTAAACACAGTTAAATTCTAACTCCGCGCGTGGTGATTGGACCGGTTTAGTTCGTTTGTTTGGTCGCACTGTTATGACAGGTTAGAGGTTATAATTTGTTATTTTAAATGTTTGACTAGCAATACGCGCTGTTTCTTCTCAATCGACTGAATTACGATTGATTGCAGAGTGATTTAAACTAATAATTTACTTAACACTATCAACATTTGTCAATAGTATGACATAACCTATAAACTCAGTTTCTCAACTTTTGTGTCAATCTAACAATTAATCAATCAATCATAGTTTACGATAATGAAATATCAGTGTACAATTATTTACCTTTATTGTTGTAGTTGTTGTAAATGACGAATCTAAGCACTCCACATTTTCACGAATAAACATAGTTATCTGCTTTATCCCGTGCGGCGGACCCACAGTTATCTGCTTTATCCCGTGCGGAGGACCCACTGGACGGGCATCGTAACGTTACCGGGCATTACACTTTTTCATGAGTGACTCCGAGCCGCAACCTAATTTAAGACGTTGTCACGTCAAAAAGTTTCAAGGACAATTTCATACTACTGTATGTCTAAAGGTGTTTTAGGAACTCACGAGGTTGTAACAACATGGAATAATTTATAATGGTCTCTGAGGACAGTGAGTGCAGTAAAAAACCAAGGGTTGTTCATAATACAGATAATGTGAATTCACAAATGTAGAACAAATATTTCATCACACTTCACACTCAGCTATTGTCAATCTGTAGCTATGGTATAGTCCTATTACTCATGGGAACCTCTCTCCATTTTCTTAGGTACACATCCATTGATCTTCTCTCATATCATGGCTAGTAAATCTACAAGACAATTACATTTCTCACTGAACACCTAAAAAAAGGCCATAGAAAAAAAATTCTTCTAAACTTTTGAGAAAATAAATTAATACATCTAAACAATATCTATGAAGTGTATATTCCTAGTACAGATATGTTTTGTATTATCCAGAACTCATTGTGAGCAATGCAGTATCTTAACTCTGATATTAATTTAATATAAGCAAAATATACTAACTCGTGTGATTTTAGAACATTTTGTCTCTCCCATGTAGACTGGGCCACAATTAAGCGGAATTTTGTAGATTCCTGACATACACAGTTGAATCAAAATCACATTCTTCACTGGTGTTATACAGCTCTTCAATGTTTGAGCTGGATTGAATACAGTGTTGACGTTGTGTCTCCTTAATAAAACCCTCTCTATTTCATTAGTTAAGTGATAGGACAGTTAACATTTAGATGTTTATAAAGCATGTTCTTCCCAAGCTCACTGACATAAAAATTTGTGGAGTAAATGACCACCATAAATTATTACAAAGTAATTCACTATAATTTAATTATATCTCCTTGCATTTAATTAACATTAGTCAGGTCAAAAACTAATATCTGAGTATTGTTATTTTAAAATCTCCCAGAAGATTGAGATTAAGTTATTATTTAATCAAACGTACTATAAATACATTACATTGAATGCATGTATATTAAAAATAAATTATAATGGCTATCCAATGAATTCAAATTTTAATTATTCTATAAGCACTTAAAATTATTAAAAACTTTAATGACCCCTAAGTGATGAGAAAAACTTACATAGTGCTCTGAAATGACCAGATTCTGTGCCAGGTGGTAAACACAATAAAAAAGGTGAATGATACTGTATGAAAGACTTTGGAAAGGATCACCCAGATTTTAAGAACATCATCCTTGTATTAGCCCAATATAATTTTGTACAAACCAATTAACACAGAAATATACCTTTGATACCTGACAACAGGCAGGGCACTGCATATTTGAATGCCGTCTTCTAATTGAAGTCAACATTTTCAAGAGGAGACAGTATGTGGAAACTGTCTCCGAGTTCAAATTATCAGTTTTAAGACTGTACCGTAGAGTAAACTTTTAGTGACAATTGGCCCATGATTAGGTCGCTTTCTTAGAACTAGGCAACGTCTCGTGTCTAGTGTTTGTAAGCGGACCGTTAGCTGGATCAGTACCGTGGCCAATAACCAGCTATAGACTTTTTGAGAGTACATTGTAAATATGAACATCTAGCCTTGCGAGTAAAGGTATTGGTGAAGTTTTACAAATGGGACAGCTCTTTTGCAACCTTAATTTTAAATATGCAAGCCAGCTTGGATGATTTTAAGGTAAACACCCAAGGACTCGTTGATAAAGACAAAGCTTCACTTGAGCAAAGTTTGTTGAATACTAATGTGAACGAAGAAGCCTCCGAGGTTGAAGTTGCAAATAAATCTTCAACCAGAGTACATGAACTAGTTATGGAGTCAGGTGGTCAAATGATTCCCCCTGTAAGTGATATGTCAAGTTTTGCGAAGTTGCCGAACCCAGTAGAATGGTACCTGAAATTGTTCAGGCTTATGGATGGAATGAAGGTAGGTGAATTGTTGGAGGCTATTTAGAAGTCACGATAAAAATGATGGATGAGACTGCATTTAGCTTTGATAGAATTGCAAATTTTAGCCTTGGATATGCAAACGGACCTCTATACAATAAATTGTTGCAAAAGGTGAGTTGTAAAAGTCAATTCTGGACTACTTTATACCTATTGGACATCGAGAGAAGTTGAAGCAGGACTTATTAACCAGGTCAGAGAGGAGCAATGACAGGTTACGTTGCTACATTCATAGTACAAGGCAAAATGCTAGGCTGTTACTATGTCGTTATTTCAAGGAGGAGCTAACAGAAATTATTAAATTAGGAATTTATCCACAAATGAGAACTAGACTTGTATTCTGTTTTCCAGCACAGTATAAATGTAAACATCTCAGATCACAGGGAATAGAGGAGTTTGTTTCGGACTTATCCCAGGGTGTAAGCAATGATAAATATGTCAGTGGAAAGGGATTGTTACGTATCTGTTTTGGCCACGAGAAATGTAAACATGGCTCAATCTAAGCAGGTAAGATTGCCAGTCTTTGCTACTACAATTAATAATACTCAGCACTCTGTATCATTGGACACCGGAAGTTCACTGTCATTAATAAGTAATTATATGTATGAGTTATGTACGATACGAAAACAAGAGAGGTTTTCAAGCTATTGTCCACTAGTATTGAATGTGCTATGGCCAAAATGTGAAATTATTATTTTGGGAAAATAAAGATAGTAGAATTGTCTTGGAAGATAATATTTACTGCCACTGAGAAGTTGTGCTGGCCTGATATGTTGGGAACCAATTTTATAAAGGCGACTGGCATGATTATTAACAAACAAGATGACCTGTGTGTTATTTCAAATTCAGTCCAGATCAAAGGATTGAGTTTTTACAATGTATTAACATGCAACATAAATCAGGAAATTGTTTGGAAATGTTTAAAATTGTGAATGAGTATCCAGAGGTTCTTACCAATAAAATTGGCAAAGCAATAGACTTGGAGATACTTTCTAACAAATGGGGCTGAGTGAGAAGAGTAAGCACCAGGGTTTGTTCCATATGGCTTACACATGGCGTCATTGCTACTTAATAAGGTATTAAAGAACATAACATTTAATTATGCAATAAATTACAGTAATTGAAAATAAGGACAGAAACAAATAGCTGTTGTGTTTGGAGGAGCTTAAAGATGGGAGTGTCTGAAGTAAAAAATAGTAGCAATAAGAATTACAGTGCAGATAAGGAGTGTGACGGTCAGGACCGTCACAATGAACAAGATCCCCCGAATAGTGCAATAGTATATCAAGTAAACTATTTAAAATTTCTCGCTGGCTTTTGAAGAGTTTAAAATCCACCAAAGTAAGGACAGAATTAAGAAACATTTATGATAGCATCAAAAGTGGTGTGAACTCAGAAAAATTGTACATTAACAAAGGAGTTGTAATGTTTGAAAATAAGATGAATAGTGCAGCCAAGGTATGTGTGCCTTCACACCTAATAGACTTAGTGTTCGAATATTTTCATATGTTACCAATTGGTGGACATATTGGATAACTGAAGACAGTAAGCAAGAAGGACAAAAGTACTCTCTGTGTTGGGAGTGTAGTATACTTAAAAACTAATTTTTTAAGAAAAAAGGCCAAAAAGTGTAAGGCAAAATTGTGTAATACACTTTGTGGTCCTTACAAGATTATTTACAAACTAACTGAAGTGACATATATAATTCAATATGTAAATGATTTGGATGTCATTAAAAAAGCTCATGTGTCACAATTAAAACTGCAAAAGTGAAAAGGGACTTCATGAACAATATATCCCTTTTTTGGTTTGAATTTCTTTTACAGATAATAATTATATTATCAGAAGATATCTAAGAGAGATAAAAAGTAAAAATACCACTTTAAACAATAAGGTGACAATATAATAATTTCAAAATTAACCTCAAGCCATGAATTAAAATTCATACTATATTGGAAGTTAAGTAAATTACACTTAAGTAAATATAGTTATAACCAAGACATGTCACTGATTGTTGTTTATAGCTGTTATGGTAGAAGGGCCAATAATTAAATAATAAAGTATATCTTTATGAAGATAGCATAATGTTTAAATTATCTTGTTTGTTATGCCTTGCGTGCAGCTAAACATTGGGCAAAGAAGATAAATGTTTTTTTAATGTCAATAACAACTAATTATACCATCAATAACAACTACTCATACCAGTCTGAATATTCTCACTCCCCACCTACGGAGCATGTGCCGTTATAAAATACGCACTGACACTAATACACAGAAACAAGGGTATGTAAATATTGGAATTTGGTCACAGGTCAGTTTATAAAATCCCATGCTGGCTGCAATTGTTAAATAGAGAGAATGTCAGAATGAGACAGAGAGATATGAGAGGTAAATGACAGCAGAAAACTCTTCCCCTCTTCTAGCTGCACCAGCGAGGGAGAAGGCAATGCCTGCGGCTCCGTGCAGCACCTACTGCTCTGATCTGGATGTGTGGTGGAGCCTCCATGGCATTTCATGGAGAGACTTCCTTCAGTATCAAATAAGAATATGTAAAGTAAAAAGTGTAAGTAAATATTTTGTATTTTATATATGTGTGTGTTTAAATGTTTTAGGAAGCCATGACGCCATTGCCACTTTCTGTGGTGGAGAATTATGTACCATAGAGTATAATTTTTAGCAACAATTGGCCCGTGCTCCCTTGTTGGAGTCAGGCAACGACTTATGTGTAGTGTATGTTCAGCAGACCGTTGGCTGGATTGGACCCGCTGTCAATAATTAACTGTAAACTTTTTGAGAGTAGAGTGTAAATATGAACATCTAGCCATGCGCGTAAAGGTATTGTATGTCTGTTTAATGTTAGCCAATGTGTAACATAACTGTTTGCAATTAAATATATAAGATATAATATAAATATGTTTTAACCTACATTTCTGTATTTCTTTTAAACCCCAAATTTTTTTACAACATGTTAAAAATTTGAAAAAGTATGTTAAAAATAACATTTAATGAATTTTTTTAAGATTAAATTTTGTTATAGAGTGGCATAATATTTTTCAAACATGTACAAGATCTTGTGTTGTAGATATGGATATCTTTTCTATGACTTACTTGGTCCAAATTGGTTTTAAGGTAAAACAAAGACTGCTGAATAAACAAAGAAAATAAGGTTAAACTTTTGAGATGTGGGAAAATGTCTCTACAACTATGAAACTTGTCTACTCTTACTATTATTCTGATAGCCCTCTTTTGTATAATAAAAACTTCTTTTGCATGGGAAGATGACCCCCAAGCGATTGATCCATAGCTTAAATGGCAATGGAAGAGCCCATAACATACTTGTATGAGAGAAGCATGTTCTAATTCACCACATAAACGTTTTATTGCAAATACACTTGAACTGAGTTTTCTTTTAACTATAACTACACGTTGGTGCCAGTTTAACAGTGCATCAAAAGTTAAGCCTAAAAATTTAGGATACAGTTCTGTCTTTTGCAAATTAGGAGCTTCTCTAAGATGCAAGCCAGTCCTCACATTCTAGTTTAACTTACAGTCTTCTAAAAGCTGTTCGTAATTTGTATTCCTAGTAATCATAGTGGTCTCATCAGCACAAAGAACAATATTGAGTGCAGGAACATTTGCACTCAAATCATTGACCGCCACTAAAAACAACAAAGTTCCCAAAAGAGAACCTTGAGGCACTCCACAAGTTACAGGCTTACAGCAAGATAATTCTTTTCATAAACTACATACTGAGACCTATTTTGCAGATGCAGTGCACAAGTTAAGGAAGATTTGAACATATCCAACACCATTGGTACCAGACAAAACTTATTGAAATTTTGTCTGATATTTGGGTTTGAAAAGAGTGGTTATGAAATTCATCCAAAAATTGGTTACTGAACGTCAAAAGGAGCAACATGATCAGAGAGATATCAACTTACATATACAATCTCAAAATAAAAGCCAATCATAAGTCTGGATGAAACCTGAAACCCATCATCTAAGCTCAGCAAGTTTGAAGGAAGATCAAGACCATTATATCAGAGTTTTTTAACCACAAAAACATAGTGCACTACTAATATGATCCAAAGGGCTGCACTATCACCAAGGAGTACTACCTTTAAGACATCTAAGGGATATTATGAGGCGAAAATGTCCTAAATTGTGTGCCAGTTGAGAATGGACGCTTTACAACGTTAATGCACTGGTTCATTACTCTCACATGATTCAAAAGTTTTGACTAAGCCCCACACAAGCCCTGTGTTCAGTCCTGACACGTGACTTCATGTGACTTCTAGTAGTTCCGGTAATGATATCCCTGCTCAAAGACAGTTGAAGAGGTCAAACTGAATGTAATGGTGGAGCTAGTGGCAATCCCGAAGGCAGAGCTTACAACTTCTTTTTTAAAATGGGAGGATTATTTTAACAAGGGTATCATATTCAATTGAGAGTATGTGAAGGAGACTAAAGTTTGGTTGCAATTGGTAAATTAGTTTTCAATAATAACAAAATATCCGATATATTCTGGACAATATATAGCGTACACAAACAAGTTAAACAACATTAAATCATAAGCCTGTCAGGTTAAGGATTAAACGACATTGTTTTGTAAAATATTTTATTTTTCTTATGGAATCATTGGAGCTTACAATTACACAACACAATTCACAAATCATTTCATAATCTACATTATTAAAATACATGAAGACATTTGGTGAGGTTTACTTCATCAGGAACTTTGAATCAACATTTTTTTTCATATTTTCCCGCAGTTAAGTATATTTAAGAAATCCAAAATATCAATGAATAATCACAAAATGGTGAGACAATCATAAAACGTAAAAACATTAAACAATTAAACCGTACAAATAAGGAGCATAACTATGTAAATATGTCAAATTACAACATTATTTGCTTATCTATTTAAATGCAACAGTAGTCTATGTAGCTAAATTGTTGTTTACTATTGAACATTACAAATGTATTAATTAAATTTATTTTATAATTAAAAATTACATGAAAATTATGGTAACCTAACACTACAGTCAATATTATGTAACAAATTATAAAAACATACTGTGCATATATATAATGTAACTCATTAGAATATAGACAGAGTATGATGTGTAGGTTGATATGATTTAAGAAAAAGGTGAGTTTATCTCTAAAGTGTAAACAATTTTACCTCAAAATAAGGCAATCTTAGATAAGCAAGTTTCAATGATGATAGTAAAATCAAACTTTTACCTCAATAATTCTTACAGAAACCTATCAAAATAAACGACTAGTTCCAAATAATCACTCATGTGCCTCCCTCTATATGAACTCTACAGAAATATATATATTTGATTAAATCTCATAACACTCACTGGAAGAAATACTCCTGAGAAGTGAATCAAATTAACTCTAAAAAATCTTTACACTCGCAATTTTCCATATAACAATTTACAAGCAAATAGACCTTAAAAATATCAATCACAACACATTGACTCGAGTACTTAGAGACTAATTTCTTTAATACTATATTATTAACAACAGTATTCAATTACAAGTTAATTTTCGTTTATCACAAAATAATAAAAAAAATATCAAAATTGTTTTTGACACATTTGTTATTAATGTATCAGTGAAACTGTATTATTAGTTAATGTCCTCTTTGAAAATTAAAACACCAAATTACAAATTCAATCTTGTAATAGCTTTAAAAATATTGTACAATAAGGTAACAGTATTAACTTTTTAAATGTAAGACTGACATAATACAAAGTGAGTTAGCAGACAAATAAGAGGCATTGTAAAAACACAGATACCACCCTCGAGGTGTTTAGCTTTGTAAGTCACCAACGTACAACCTACAGTCTGTTAAACCTCCAAGTGCTACTATCGCACTGTGCGATATGTTCATTTTTGTTAAATTGCCGTAAAACAGTTTATTTAATTTGATTTTTATAGTACAAGTAGGAGAGATACGCACTGGCTCTAATTTGTAAGCCTTTAAGTAGAATCAAAAATAACAGTCAGCTGATTTTGTCAGCTGTTGCTGCGCTCGCCGCGCAGTACTTTGTTGTAGTTTTCGTCTAGGTTAGTTATTGTTCGGCCGCGACATATTGTTTTGATTAGTATTATTATTCACTGTGCGATAGATTCTTGCTTCTTGTGTGTGTATTTTCTATTTTATTATGAGTTGCTTCAGTGCTTTAGAGCACTTCAGAAGGTAGGGGGAGGCAGAAGAAAGAGGTTAGCGCAGCAATCAGAATCTGACTAAGTTATTTTAGTCAAATGTAAATATGTATATGAACAAAAGGACCATAATAGGATTTTTTTTACTATTCATAATTATTATAACAGACATTTAGCTTTTTTGAAGGTTATGTGTACATCCAAACCAATATTTTTTTAGAAGTGATTACTTTTTGAATGTGAACATTGTGCAAATTCTGGTGTGCAGAACATTTTTTAGTTTTTATATTTTGTGTGTGTGGTTTTTGTTCAAAAGGCTTTGAAGTGACATTTTTATTGTTCACAATGAAATTTGAAACAATTTGTATATTTTGAAATATTTATAACCATGTTTTAAAACGAATTTACAACCTCACCATTTAAAAAAACAAAAAGAAAAAATTTTTACTATTCATAAAGACTTTTTTTTAGAGAAAGGTAGTAATTGTTTTGAATTATCTTTATTTCCTAAAGCATCTTTTTTCTGAAAAGAATGATATATATAACACATGATCTTTGAATGTATATTTGTATCTGAAAAGTGGCTTTTAAAACCATGAGTTTTGCTTCAAAACAGCCCAGCACTTTAAAGTGATTTAATTACCACTTGGAGGGTTAAGTTGGCTAACCTTGGGATAATCTGAATAATCAACTAGGGAGTCTGATGTATGTTTCACTAATATGCAAAATATAATTTATTTTATAGCTGTAACAAAAAATTGTTATAATATAATATGTAAAGTAAATCAGAGCTCTTCAATCTGTAAAGCAATAAAGACCTTGATTTCAGTAAAAAATGAAATACACAATGAAGTGAAAATTGTTAACACAAAACTATAGATGTGTTTAGAATATTACATAAAACTGCCTTAAGTCTACACAAGAGTATGAAAGATTATGATTATTTGCACACATTGCTGAGTAACTGGAGAAAACAATGTAAAGAAAGCGTTTAAAATCACATTGTGTACGGTTAGGTACCGGACACAGGAAAGTCACAATTATATCACAGATATTCTGTTATGACACACAACTTCACTATTCAGTAGCCCTTGATGAAAGTGGCGAGGTGCTTCCGTTCTTCCTCTGATAGGCCATTCCTTAAAGTCCGCCGAACTGCAGAACAATTAGCCATATTAGTATAAATTGTTTGTAATGCAAATTAAAGAACATTAGCATTCATTCTAGTAGTGGCAGATTATAAATGGCATCTGTTGTGTATGTAACTCTGGGAGTGCCATTCTTTTGTTATAGTATTCAGAGGTGGTTTAGGCACTATTGGAAACTTCAGATGCTAAGCAGTCCCTTGATGTAATTTTTGCTTCATGCAAAATGTATAAATGAATAAACCCTCTGCTTCCAGCCATACTCATTTTCAACTTAGCCGTTTTAGTCCAATGACAGATTTCATATCTGCTAGTTGTTGATTTTCTGATCTTTTATGTGCGTTCTGATGATTAATTAGTATCGTATTTTATTTAATATAGTATATAATGTTGGGTGTTTTGTTGAATGTGTAGAAAAATAATTGTAGCAAATATAAATAATTATTGTTCTAAAGTATTAAATACTGTATGTAGTAAAAAAAATGTTAGATGTGATTTTTATTGGCAATTATTACCATGTGATGATCAAACAAAGAATATTACTATTTATTACAACCCTATAATCAGATTTTACTCTTAATCTCATAATAATGTGTATTAGTGTATCTCATGATAGGTGTAACCATGGACAACCTAGGTCTGTATGCACCTTTACATTTTCAGCCATATGTTCAGTTTACTTTCAAATAGTGCTATAACCTAAATATTTTGAAAAAATAAATAATATTTAGAAAATTTTGACTACTTTAGTTCTTAAATATTTTAATTTGCAAACCTATATAATTTTTTTATTTAATCTATTTCGGATATTTTATAAAAAAACTCACAGAAAATTTGATCTTTATTACCTTTTTAACTCTACTATCTTTAGTGTTAGGATTTATAGTAACACCTGCCTGTAAATGAACTGTCTTTTTAGCAAATACAGAGATTGATTTGATTGGATTTACACCTAATGCATACGGAAATCATGTTGTCATACTATTATTTTCTATGCAATGCTAGATAACATTTATGTATAACCCATAATAGTTTCCATGGCATATTTACTTTTTTTAAGCCTTTATAGAACATCTCAAAACAGCATGGCACTTAAAAGTAAAATGACTGCCACTACTAGGCTTAAAACTATGTAAATATACTGTGAGTTCTATTTATATTCATAATAATTAGTAATTATAAAAAAGAACAAACTGCCCATTAAATTTCAATAACTAAACTATAGAAAAACTTTAGCATTATATTTTGTATTTACTATATAAATAACAACAAGTAATATTTTCTGACAGCAAATACTTAAATTTAAACAAGCAATCATAAAAAATTAAAATTTAAACACCCATCATGTAAATTTTATGATAGATAGTAAAATTTCAATTTCATAAAAATTTACAAAACTACATTAAATATCTAAAAAGCACATTATATAACAATTTAATTTATTAGTTGTATGAAACACTCTAATCTATTTAATTTTAAAATAAAATGTTTAGTAACAAACATAACAAGATTAAAGCACAATGTACAGCATTGAATACATAACCACATCAGATATATACAGTATAGTGAAACAAACAACATATATATAGCATAATATGTGCATTTGAATAGAAATATTATGATCATGCAGTATTAATTTGTAAAATTGTATTATAATGCAAAAATACATTGGTAGACATTAATACTTTACTAGACATCATATTGAACTAAAGCAGCAATCTGTGGTGCACAAACTGACACGATTCAACTGATTGAACAAATACTTTGTTAGTCAAAAAAGTGAGTAAAAATACATTGTTGTTAAATTTTATGAAAAAGATGCGCACACAAATCTGCATTCCAAATGAAGCACAGAAAACGGCTCAATCCGTGATGTCCCCACCTGAAAACAGCGTCGCTATTAGCTTAGTTAGAGTGAATGCGAGAAGGCGGGTTAGGGAGGTGTTTACCGTAGCGTGCCGCGTCATGACTGACTCTCTGTGCCCTCGCCTGGCACGTTGTCGCGCGTTCGTGACCGCTTGACGACTGCACCAACAGAAGGCGTTAACACAACGAAACAACTGCAACAACCACACGGTCTAGTGGGGTCCTTCACCCTGGCTAGGCCACTTGCAGTCACACAAACACACTTATGTAAAAATACACTAAATTAATCAATTCCACATTACTTTTCACTTAGTTCAGATATAAAAATATTTAACAGAATCTGATGTCTACCAAGCGGTCTATATGATTTAATTGGAATTTTAAGAACGTTGTTTCGGAATATAAAAAGACATTGTAAGATTAATGTTTATTTTCATGCACTAAAAAGGAAAATCCGTTACAGTTAAATTTCTTATAGATATGGTGGAAGGTATTGGGAATTGTTATTGTCATATTTTGAGAACAATATAAAGATGTTCTAAGTGATAAATCCATATCACTCTATTGGTTATAAATTGAGATAAATTTTGCATTATAGCTGTATTCAGAGATTTAAACTTTTCAATTGATGATATCTGCCTTCTCCAACAGTCCCTTTTTCTACTCTTGTATAAAATTACTGACGGGAAAATTGTCGGAGGGGTGAATTTGCTGTCACAGTACTACTTGTACACCTTGAATACGTTTCTAACACAGTTTAACTGGCAGCTTTTTAATTGCATTATCATTTTATTGACAACTTTTTATCTTGTAAGCTTTTTAATAAACACTATTGTGGGAAACAATTAAAGGAAATGGTAAAGTGTACTATTTTTAGTCTACAATTATAATAAGAGACCCATCATTGCAAGCCAGACAGCCACTTTCCCTCTCACCTAATGGCTTTGCCACCTTGACATATCAGCTGATTCTCAGTATGAGTCAACGTGACGTTGTCTTGCTTCGTTCCAGATGTTTACGTTCCGTTTTTTTCTTCAGCGTTTGATTATTCTGCATATTATTATTATTTTTAGCTCACGTCCTATCACAGTGTAAACACATATTTATTTTGTAGTATCACTAGATAAAGGAATACAACATTTTCCAATATATAATTTTTTATTTTGTGCAAGGCCTTTCTGAATCAGATTCAGAAAGGCCTTGCACAAAATAAAAAATTATATATTGGAAAATGTTGTATTCCTTTATCTAGTGATACTACAATTACTCGTTTTTTCCAATGCTCCAAGATTCTACATATTTATTTGATTGTGAAAGCAAAGGATTGAGGAAGATAGATGAGATGTAAAGATCACTCGATTGTTGAATTAAATCAATAATCCCATCACTAGTTATTCTTTCATTACAGCTGGCAACACCGTGCCACAACCCAGGCTTACATTGATAATATGTCTTGTACTATAAAAATTTAACTGGCAGCTTTTTTATTTTCATTATTATTTATTTCATTGACAAAATTATCCTGTAAGCTTTCTGATCTACACAACTCTCGGAAAAAGGAAATCATTAAGTGTACTATTTTTCACTTTACAATTAACAATTGAAATTAAACACAAGATACTTAAAAAAATTACTTAGCAGTTCAATTACTTTAAATTAAGGTTCCAGGCTTTATACATAGCCTTATTGTAGGCTTAAAATGTCTTGGTGCAGGCTTAAAAGTAATGTTAATTATGTAATGATTAATTTGTAAAAAAAATAGCCAAATTCAGACGAGTTTATAATTTATTGTGGACATCTGAATATTACAAAAAGACCCAAATATAAAATCAACAATATAATAAAATGTACCATATAACTGATAATGTAAATATGTGAAATAGTGGCATCAGCCTGATGTTTGTAAATTATAGTAGCAGTGTGATGCTTGTGTGCGATTTTGTGGTACCACAACAGACAGAAGATCCTAATCTAAATGTAGTTCTCCTTTATGATCAGTGTGCCAAATGTTTAGTTATTTAAAACTTCTTTTTTCTAAGCATTTTAATATCAATTCAATATGTATTTATTATCACAATTTGTTTGATTTTCAAAATTGATTGTAATTTTGTATTTACTCTGTTGTTTATGTATTTAAATGAAACACAAAATAGTTTATACTTAGTGGATTGAAAACAGTTTTTCCTAATGTCTTATTATATTTTAAAATACCATTAAATTTAAAATTGTTGAATCTGATTGAAGAGCACACTATCCAAGTATAAAATAAATCTGAATGAATAATAATTTTAATAAATTAGATAGGCCTAATTCAAAGTAAAACATTTAAGTGTTATATCCAAAACAAGTTGAATTGCTGTTATAGACATTTTGTTTGTATTTTTAGAGGTCTTGGTGGGAGGGGGGGTTCTCTTCACCTCATCTTGCCCTTCCAGTTACCCCACTGGTCTAAAAAAACCAGAGGAACTGAAGATGGGTAAGTGCACACAGTTGTGCTATTTGTTTTATGCTTCAGCATTTTCATACATAGAAAATCTTGAAATGTTTGATTTAAATTGTGGTGAGCAATGAGTTTTAAGTACCTTATCTAATTAACATGTGACTAAAATGAAACAGTTCAACAACAGATTTTCAACAAGTTAAACATTTCACACTATATCTCAGATATATACAAATTAAAAGTACCTTGGTATTATCACGGTGTGTGACAGTAAGCCACACTTTTTTTCTTTAAAAAACAAAAAAGGAATGGATTTAAAAAAAATTAATTGGGTATCTAGCAGAAAGCCTAGATAAAAGGAAAAGAATAAAATACAAAATTTTCTCTTTGAAGCTTAACCCTTTGAACCCCAGGCGACGAAATATCGTCGCCGAGAAGATATGCGAAGATCCCCGCGGCGACGATGTATCGTCGCCAATGAAGTTGCGAGAATCCCCGGGCGACGTAATATCGTCGCCATGGTATATGCGTTTAATACATATTTATTTGAAATCGTAAAATACTAATTTTATGAGTTTTAATACATATTTATATGTATTTTATTAAAATACAAAATCGTAAGTACCAACAATTTTGACTATTTATTTATTTAGGTAATATCAGTGATTTTTGTGTTGTACGCCTAGAGGTTTTTACAAGTCGCATACTTTTATATAAAAATTCAAAAAAAGTTTATTTTTAGAGATATCAATATAATTTTTTTTGTACATACACAAAACTAAATTTAGAAAAATAAAATGTGGGTGCCCATGGTAAAAATATTTCTTATTTTTTAATTAAAAAATCTTAAAATCAATTTTTTTGCCTAAAAATCTATATACATATATTTTAAAATTATTTTAATGCTGTTAAACATTTTTTTATACTTCAGACTAATCTTTTTCTGTGTATACAATTTCATTCTGGACATTTTGGTGTGTAATACAAGACAACAGCATAAAAAATAGCAAAAGTATTAATTTTTTACAAACAGTATGCAAAACAGCTGTTTCTGCTCCGGGGATTCTCGGTAGTTCTTAGGTCAAATGATTTTGGTACGTTTTTTCCACCATCAATATTTTGGTCTGGGGTTCAAAGGGTTAAAGATATCATAATTACAGTTAATAACCATAATTTTATATATACCATTTTATTTCTTTCTTTTCTAAAGAGATCAATTATCTCTGTAAAATTCTGTTATTATCAAATGCTTTTTTATTTTATATTATCCGGTATTGCATACAAACACAACAGAACTGTATACCTAAAACATGCTCTAAATCCCTATTAATCACTTTGTAAATACTGGTTAAAAACGTTATATTTTCAAGCCAGTTTTAATAACATTTTCATTCAAAGGTGTATTTTAATTTTAGAATAGTTAGCATGAATTTGTTTTGTTTCTGAATACCAAAATCAAAATATGATTTAACTTAAATAAGGTAGAACTAAATGTAAATTTTTGTGTAAATTAGTAAATATTGCTGAAAAAGTATTTACTGCAATTCAGAAATCACTATAATCATAGTAAAATCATGTGAAGTGTGAAAAAACTGAATTGAGAAAACCAAGTGAGCTGCTGAACTCTAAACATGAAGCTATTCAAGGTCAACATAGCAATATTGCTCACTTTCCCATGCTGAGCACTCCTTCTATTTTATAATCAATGTAAACTATAGTCATGCTGCCCATGTCTGTCTTTTTCTCACTGATCTCACTTTGAACCATTGTGGCCCAACAAAAGTTTACAATGAAAACTATTTGTAACTTGCCACACCCGTTTCTCAGATTGAGTAGTAATACTTGGATCTATCACTTATTAACAAATTTAAAAAGTCATTAGGTTTCAAATATAGGGATCCAGATTTCAATATTGCTTTTCCTTGAACCAGAACCAGAACTAACCAACTGACATTCTTTTCTTGGTTCTCAGTTCACATTATTTTCCTAACAACGAATAAAACCGGCTTTAGGAACCAACATATCACTAGTTAGTTAGTACCAAGTTTGCTAGTGATTCAACTCAAAGGAAAATTTGAAAAATAGTAATGAAGTTATTTTAACCCATCACCTTAAAATGGAAAATCCACATGAACCATTATCATATTCTTGAATGCACAGTCATAGAAACAGAATTACTCACGTGACTTACGATCGGCGTGTCTTGTCCTCTTTCTTTCTCTCGGTGCTGTTCTTGTAGAGGGAATTTTGGTTGCTGTTTTAACAAGTGACTCAAGTATTTCATCATCAGCATCAGTGAGGTTGCCATTGGTTCCATCGTTCCTGACGTTACCAAGTGACACCCGCCCTGTAACAGTTGAACAACTCATATAAACACATAACATTTTTATCTTAGGTATTATTGGTTGTCATTTACTTTATTTTTATTAGTCAATAACATGCATCCACAGTTTCAAGTATTTAATCTAACTATGTTAATTTGTGATATGCAGTCAACTTGAGGTAATTTTTTCACAAAACAACCACACACATAAAAGCAACAAAACGCTGCTGTTTTTTTTTTCTTTGTTACATAGTGCAGCAATAAAAAATATGTAACAAAAATTCAACTGCTGTTATACATTTAGTTATTTTTTGTTTTAATTACTCTTGTGTCCCCTATACAGTAATTTACATTAATGCGTGTTTCTCTACTAAGTAGGCTAGTATGTAAAAGTTCTGTTTTGAGAACTGTACCAAATGACAGATTTACACAATTTGAACTTGCACCTCGGTGATCTAGTGGTTTAAGGCACAGTTTATTTGATAATCAGCCTCAGAAGAAGATGGAAGAGACCACCTTAGATTAATGGTGGGTAGTGTGGATAATAGTTGATGTTATTGGTGTATTCTTACACACTTCCTGTACCACACAATTCCATTTGTGAAAATATATAAATACAATATACTGATTCAACCAAAAATAAAGTCCATCCATGATGCCTAACATTCAGGAAGCTGGAACAATAATATCGAGACATGAAATTTTTGCATGAAACATGCATGTTCCTCCATGAGATGTCTCTCATATGGCTAGGATGCCGTCAAGGATACATCCATGGCCTCTAAATCTATACAGCCAAGCACCACACTAGTTCTTTTAATTTGGTTGTTTTGAAAGTCTGATTGTATTAGTTTGCAGATTTAATTACTTAAAACAAGAACGTAGCAAAAGGAAATGTTTGTTTTAAATCTAATTAGTAATGTATTAATATTTTTGGCAAGTGTTATATTTTCTCAACTTTAAATGTGTATTTTGGAAGGTTGCTGTTCTATGATGTTGGCTGAATAACTGAACATATTGAAACTGGGCCTATTTTAGAAGACTAATGTAGGCATTTGTGCTAAACATGATTTTCAAACTGTACTATTCCTCTAATTCCAGATTTATTTCCTATTTTTAAGAAATAATTTTTGAAGTAAATTAATAACCCTGACATATCTTAAATAACAATTTATTTCATTGCTGTTTTTATACACTGAAAATTTATTTTTTCTTTGTTAACACGTTGCTTCAATACCCAAACCACTCACCATAAATGTATTTTGTGAAAGTATACTAGTAGTGCAATAATATCTAGGACTATTTGTCTTTTGTATTTCTATTTTCTGGATAAATGTCATAAATATGAATTGTACACTACAATTTCTTACAGTAGTTTGTCGATAAACTCACTAATGAAACTGATATTTGAATGACAAATTTCTTTCATAATCATAACACTGTATTATAACTTATAAAGTTACTAAATAGAGCTATGTACCATTCAAAGATAAAACAATGTATTTGTAATCATACACTGGTAATAATATTGTATATAAGAATAAATAATAGTTATAAATAAGTAATAAATAATTAACAAATCAACACTAACCAATGTCTTTCCGTTGCCGTCTCCACGGCAGTGACCCAGTTAGTGATGTCTCATTGTCTGCAGAGTCATTGCCAAGCAACTGTCGCAATTCTGCATCTGCTCGGTCATCCTGACTTCGAAACTTTCCTACCTAAAACATGTGTGGAATCAGTTTATACTCCTTAGTTTGTTTATTTTATTATCGGATACACTATTTTATTTAAATGGAAATCGTCAATAATTTTTTAGTTTAAATTTACCATTGCCCAAAGTCTATATTGTGTGAGCAAGCAAGGTAAGAGGAGTAGGTACTTTGAAAATACAAATTTTGATTCTGTATAGCAGATAAAACGATTTGTAAGATTACCATTTCAGTATTTTATATTAATATTCCTCTGGATTGTAATGCTACATTATTATATATGTAACACTTTTTGGAACAGCAATTTACAATAACACGCAAACAACAGAAATGTAAACAAATAATAGATGAATTATCACCAAACAACAATAAATAGTATATATTATTTCTCAAAAGAAATTATATCCTGTTAAAACAAATTATTGCTGAACCACTTCTAGACATGGGTTGCACAAACCCACAAATCACACGAGTGTTTGTAGGTGCCAACATCTCTGCATTGGTCATTGTAGTTTTTCTTTAATTTCACGTCAAAGTTAGGCCTATTTCACTCACAAGCCTTCCACCACAGAAGCAGATTGTTACTCCCAAACGTGTTCGGAATATGAACTTGCATAGTGTATAAAAGCAGAGGTCAACAAGTAGTATTTCACTTGGATTTTGAATAATTTTGGATTTAAGTATTTCATGTATACAGGTATGGGATCATTAATTTATATATCCTTTTTTACAACATCATGAATGTGTATTTAAAAATATTTTTGGATTAGATTAGAATGCTGTTTTGTGCACAAACATTTTGTGTAAACTCTCCAAGCTAACTCCTTATCTAGGTGTATTCTTGAGAATTTAGCTGAATCAGCCTCCAGGATAATATCATCCATCAGAATGAGATTCATTAGAATTCCACCAACTCAGGTATAAATTGATGTGGCTTGTCCGTTGATGATTAGTTTTGATACTACGAGGCATGTTTTTAAAGTAAGTACCGTTTTTAAATTACGCCACCGCAGTACTGCAGTTGCCGTTTAGCGCATGCACGTAGTGTAGCTAAATCAGTTGGGAAGCCACAGACGCCATTACGACGCCGTTTGATTGAGTCTTCGATTGTTTACGTGATTTCAAAATGCCGCCGACTATTGAGAATCCCGCAGACTGTGAAGTGCGTGGTGTGATTCGTTTTCTCTGTGCTAAAGGCTTAAAAGCAATTGACATTCATCGTCAAATCAGTGAAGTTTATGGTAAAAACATTATGAGTGAAGGAATGGTGCGGAAATGGGTTAGGGCCTTCATAGATGGCCGCACAGACGTTCATGATGAGGAACGAAGTGGGCGACCTTCAGTCATTACCGGATGATCTTATTCAAAAAGTGGACTGTAAAGTGAAAGAGAACAGACGGTTCACAATTTCGTCCTTAGCTGAAAAATTTCCTGCTGTATCAAGAAGTGTTCTCTACGAAATTGTGTCCGAACGTTTAAATTATCGGAAACTGTGTTCATGGTGGGTACCGAAAATGTTGAATGATGAGCACAAAACCAAACGATTGGGCAATGCGTTGAGCTTTCTTGAGCGTTACAGTAACGAGGGCAATGATTTTTTAAGCCATATCGTTACAGGCGATGAAACGTGGGTAGCCTACGTTACACCAGAATCAAAACAACAGTCAATGGAATGGCGGCATTCAACATCCCCTAGGAAAGTCTAATTCAAGCAAACAAATTCTGCCCAGAAAATCATGTGCATTGTCTTTTGGGACAGACAGGGTGTGTTGTTGGTCAAATTTCTGCCTCGCGGTGAAACTATTAATGCAGCTGCGTACTGCGAAACTTAAAAAAAAACTGTGCTGCGCAATTCAAAACAAAAGGCGTGGCATGCTGAGTGCAGGCGTCGTTTTGCTCCACGATAATGCTCATCCACATTCAGCAAATCGAATGCAAGAGCTCATCACTTCATTTGGCTGGGAACAATTGGACCATCCTCCAAACAGTCCCGATCTAGCGCCTAGTGACTGCCATTTGTTTCTGCACTTGAAGCCGCATTTGGCGGGGAAGCGTCATTCCAATGATGAAGAAGTAAAAAGTCTGTGCAACAGTGGTTGTCCAGTCTGGCGGCAAGCTTCTTTGACGACGGCATACAGAAGCTGGTCCCAAGATACGACAAGTGCCTTAATAATAATGGAAATTATGTAGAGAAGTAGAGGAAAGAATGCTCTTTCAGGTAAATAAAGTTTTGTTTGAAAATTTACTTGTTGATTTTTTTATATCTAAACGGTAATTACTTTAAAAACATGCCTCGTATTAACCAGGAAATGATGAATTCAGCAACAAATATTGAAAAATGTTCAAATCTTCAGGAAGTTTAGAGATTATATAAAAAAACAGAGCCTTGTTATTTGTGTATTGAATCATTATCCTATCTGAGAGTGAGTGTATAAATAATGAATTAAGTTATAAATGTTCATGTACAATTTAACTTGTGCAGCAATACATCAAAATTCATGTCAAAAGAAACATTTTATGTTTTTTTCTATCTTAAAGCAATATAAATTAAAACATCCAAGTTTGCAATTGTTCTCTCACAGTTGTTTTTTTAGTATAAAACTAAACTGGACAGAATTGTAAGTTGTTATAAAAACTATAACGAAGTTGATTCAATAGCATTATGCGCCTTCTATTTAAATGTTTTCATCAATTATCAATGTTAGACCAATGTTTGTAGAGTTGTTTGTGTAGTACTAGATATTAGATTCTAAATTAAGTAATAAAACTTAGAAGTATTACTTGAAATTTTTAAAATTATTACTTGACTGTTCAACGTAATCTAAAATCATATTTGACTTAATGGCAGAACAGTAAATATTGCAGGAGTCAGTATTTCTTCCAATGATCATCAGTCATCTCAGATATACTGTTTAGAGTGATAATGCAGGCAAAGAAGTATATAATGGCTTGTAGAAAATATTTCAAAATTATGTATTAAATGTGCGAGGGTTATCCAGCAAGTAAACTCAGTTTAAAAATAAAACGTAATAAAGATACAAAAATGATATTTTATACATCTGAAAATTATAAATTTTCTCTATTTTTCTAAGTAGTCGCCAATATTGTTGAAGCACTTATCATATTCTTGAACAGTCTTTGAAATACCGAATGCATAAAAATCTGCTTCCTGTGAATGTAGTCAACACTCAACATGCCATGAAACTCTTTGTCATTGGCAAACTGCTAAAAAAGCCATGACTTTCCCTGCTGACATAGTTTGACAGACTTTCTTTGGCTTGTTTGGAGAAGTGGTATGTTCCCATTGCACTGATTTCTGTTTTGTTTCAGGATTCATATAGGCAACACGTTTCATTGCCAGTAACAATCTTGTTCAAAAAAGTTCACCTTCACGAAAAAGAAAGTCTATGGAAGAACTCTTAGTTTTGTGGTTGTCAGTGATCAGTTTTGGTACCCAACAAGCACGAAATGTGTGGTAGCTGAGATTTTCTGCCATTATCTTGCATAAGTACAAGAAATTTCAGAAAAATGATTAAAAAGTTTTGAAACTGTGAAGCGACAGTTTATACTAACTTTTTAATCACTTTATTTAGTAGATAAGTAATTAGTATAGATAAGTATTTAGTAGATAATTTTACTGAAGAATGCCTACCATCCTTTCTTCAACATGAATCTTTGTTCTCCCTTTTAAAAATATTGTAACCTTTGAAGAACTACACTTTCACTCATAATGTTTGGGCCATAGACCATGGGCACACAATTCCTTATGAATCTCAGCTGTTGTGTGATTTTTCGCCCAAAGAAATCTTATAACACAATGCACTTTACACTTAGTATGATTTTCTATTAATGCACTCATGTTTCGAGGTTATAAATGGACAACATGTGAATGTATGACGCTCCGCCTTCCACAGTTAGAAGCCAACTGAGCTACTGTCCACATTGATGTCCACATGACAACGCTAACCCCACTACTTACTTGTCTTGCTATGTATGAATGGCAGTTAATTTTTTGATAACCCTTGTAATTAGATAACATTAACAGATTATTTCTATGTCCTAAATCTAAACATGACATAACTAACCTCAGTAATCATTTTGCCTCTAGTTTTGTTTCTCTCACGGTGGCTTGCTTTCTTCTCTAACTGCTGCATAACTCGCTCTCTGGTCGTTCGGTATTCAAGAGCGAATTCGGACACAATACGGCAGAGCTCATTGGGCTTGGTGGCCTGCACTCGATGGTATGGGATACCGAGCCACAAGCAGAACTTGAAATAGCGGTTCATTACTCGTCGGTGGACCTTGCCAAGCACAATTATGTGTTCAGCACAATCGGCTAAGAAGTCTGACATTCTGGACAAAAACAGGAGTAATCACGTGTTTTTTACTGTACAAATCTCACAAAATATAAATATATCTAAAATATGTAGTCAAATCATATTATCTTACTTGACTTTCATGTTATTGCAGGAACCATCATGTTTGGAGATCACTTTGAGGTGGTCGAAGGAAGCCTTACATTCAGTCTCTAGCCTGACAATGTTGCCACTCAATTCGTCAAAATCTACTTTTGATGCTCTGGTAACAGCTCCAATCTAAAATTCACAAATACAAAAATGAAATATTTTAAAATCTGAATAACTTTTAGACATTACATGAATGGATAAAATAATAGAAAAAATAACTTCAGAAACAAAAAGTCTCAATGTTATAAATGCAACATTTCTTAATTAAATTAAATAAGAAGCATGATATATGCATACCCAATTTCAAATGAGAGTGGGAGACTTTGATACTATAGATGTATACAGACTTATGTATGCCTCGCACTTATAGTCACCTTATCTGCTGTATATACAGTTTTCTGCTTGGTAAATTACTGTAGCTAACTCAAAAAGCATTGATCTACCTTTGTAAAAACTCTACTGACACATTACATGGGGGAACAGTAGTAGTGCAGTAAGAATATTGAAATGGCAAAAAAATGCATTACGTGTTATGAAAAATGTTTCAAAAAGAGAGACTTGTGTTCCGATTTTTAAGGAATTAAAAATAATGACTATTCCTAATATGTATATATTCTACTGTTTTATAATGAACAACTTGAAACATTTACAACTAGGCAGGATATTCATGATTATCCTACTAGAACAAAACATTTGTTACAACTCTTACTAGTTAAATTAACCAAAACAAAATGCAGTCATCTTTTTATGAAAATTAAATTGTTTAATAAGTTACCATTAAATGCTAGATCTGTATCTTTAGTCAAATTTAAAACAGTTTTGAAGTGCTGGTTAAAAGTTAATATATTTTATTGTGTTGATGATTTCTTAAATTGTGATACCACAACAACAATTTTTTAAATTTTGTCTCTCAATGTATTTATTTATTCAGTTTTAATATTGTTGAGTTTTAAAATTTTATCCATGTTAAATGTGTTAATAGTTATTCATTATTGTTAATTTATATAGATCTGTTGGTTGTTTGGTTATTGTTGTTATTAATTATACAGGGTGTGCATAAAGTCCTGCACGGGTATAATATTTTCTGAACGATACCAGAAAAATAAATAAGATTTGGTACATCAATACTACACCAAAAAATCTACTTTTTGAAGGAACTATCAGTTTTCTGTAATATTATGGGGACGTCCCGCAAGGAGTCAGAAGGAAATCTTAAATAGGAAGCATAGGTCAATATGGACATCATTTTAAAGGGCTTGTCTAGCAGAGTTTAATGCCGCAAACCGCACTCAAAAAGATTGATCCAGTACAAAATGGCGGCTGTTCAAAGATTTTACTTGGTTACATTTTATTAGTAGTCATAACCCCAGTAAAGCAAAACTGCAACCAAACAAATACTGCAGCTAACTACTACATTATGCTGGTCAGTTGTACAGAAGTGAATTATGACATTAGTTATCCTCAAGGGTTACAAATTTGGTCCTAATATATTGATAACGGGGGAAAAACCTGATAACAGTAACAATTAGAAATCTCAGCGACCTATAACGATCGGAAACACTTCCTGTTTTCATAAAGTGTTGAACAGTTCTCCCTTCAGTTGTTCTAGAAATTGGCTGCCTCTCGTGAAAGTAGTTATTAAATAAATGGCATGCTTCTTCGTGTGATCGTCTGTTATTTCCCCAACCAACCATCATAAGAAGTGTTATACGTTCACGTTCGTCAAGCGACATAGTGTAGTTGAAGAACTACAAGCAATACGACAAACTCTTTTGTACTAAAGCTGTACCAACGCCGAGCGTGGCTGCTGCTTGGACAGGTGACCGCTGAGCGATCCTGTCCTTGCAAGCGGCCCGCCTGCCCGGCCATTGGTGGTGGTTCGGAAGTCACCTTTAAGCCGTTGGTCCCCAGGTTAAGTGTTAGAGAGGGCTTCTTAGCCCTAACTTCGCCTGGTAAAATAAGACATTCTTTACTTTACTGATAAAATGGATGGACAGCACTACTAAAACAAGAAAACTAGAATAGCCTACTATGAATAGACTGGCTAATAGGAAAGTCCTAACTGCGACCCAAAGATAAGAGATTTCTAATTGTTACTGTTATCAGGTTTTCCCCGTTATCAATATATTAGGACCAAATTTATAACCCTTGAGGATAACTAATGTCATAATTCACTTCTGTACAACTGACCAGCATAATGTAGTGGTTAGCTGCAGTATTTGTTTGGTTGCAGTTTTGCTTTACTGGGGTTATGGCTACTAATAAAATGTAACCAAGTAAAATCTTTGAACAGCCACCATTTTGTACTGGATCAATCTTTTTGAGTGCGGTTTGCGGCATTAAACTCTGCTAGACAAGCCCTTTAAAATGATGTCCATATTGACCTATGCTCCTATTTAAGATTTCCTTCTGACTCCTTGCGGGACGTCCCCATGATATTACAGAAAACTGATAGTTCCTTCAAAAAGTAGATTTTTAGGTTTAGTATTGATGTACCAAATCTTGTTTATTTATCTGTTATCATTCAGAAAATATTATACCCGTGCAGGACTTTATGTACACCCTGTATAGATCTATATATTTACTGGTAGGCTGGATTGAGTAGGTAGAATCTGAATTGTTTGTTTTAGTTTTAGTTTAGAATATTTTAATAACTTGACGAAGTCTATTGCACTATTGAATGTGTTTAAAGACCAATAAAGATCTTGAATCTTACATCCATGTTCAGCTCAACCCTCAGCAGCTCTTGTCCCACTTTTTCTCTGTACATGGGTACTAGATGTATCTTCTAATTTAGCAGTAGACTTGTTTGCTCTTTATTTCAAGAACCTTTCTCAATCATTTTGCAGTGATTCAAAAATTATTCTAAAAATAGGATTGTTATCTTTTGACTGCTTACCTCAGAGTAGAGATCTGTCGATTCTGGAAATTTCTCCATGACCATGTGGCAAAGATGGTGCAGCAAGGAGTGTTTATGTACAGTGTCTTTCACCTCGGGTACCTTCGCCAGATACTCGATTTGAAACCCTTTCACCTGCAATGTCATGTATGATATTATTAGGTTTATATCCATATCTCAATACAACCTTTTGAACAATTTTTTTCTAAAGAAAATTATAAATTTTTAACACCCAGTTTTTATGGCATTATAAAACAATATTTTAATAAAAGTCCTAATTTTATTTGGATGTGCATATTGTTCTTACCTCATTTCCATTAAGAAATATTCCGATGGAAAGGAGGGTGCCGAGAACACCTCGAAAAGTGTTATTTGATTTTAAAGTTTCAACACCTTGCTTTAGGTCCATCAGTGGTTCAGCAATTTCCTGAAATATACATAACTAAATTAAAACATAAATTTGGAGATATATATATATATAAATAAATAATATAAAATTTTAAATAGTAATGAATTCAATAATTTTTTATTAATAATATTTTTGTGTATTTAAGAAATAGGTACATATTTTGAGATTAAATTTAAAAGTACCTCTCTTTACCTTGAAGAGTTGTAGTTTGTTTTGATGTCATATTATTACAAAACAGTTTTAGCCCACTCGTGACCAGTTGTTAATTTATAATCAACCAAAAAAATTAATATTTCCTGATAATATAGAAATCTTAAAATCATACCAACACCAGATGATTTTGATTTAATTACTTTCTGTTGTTAAAAATACAGAATATACATAGGCGCTTTTTAATCTTAATTACCCATAAATATAGTTCCAACTCCTTGACTAATGAAATATATTACAAAATAATCAAAAATCCATAGGAAGATTATTTTGTCAATTTCAATCTAAGCATTCTAGCAAAAAGAGTCAGTTTACAAATAATCTTATTTTGAAAATTTAACCCTTTGTGCTCGAAAGGCCAGCACAGAACTGGCCACACCAAGGTTGCAGACAGCTCGCGTTAGTTTTACCGTAGTTTGTCCTCACAACTCGTATGGCCAGTACAGATGGCCGTACTACTTTCATTGGCAGCTCGGCGGCCATATTTGTTGTTTGTCTCCTCAGGTTGGAATTATTTTACAATTTCCTCCGCGTTATTTGCATAGTAATTTAAATGTTTAAAGAAGAAATGAAAAATAATCAAAAATTGATTTTTAATGATTCTTTCTAATACGCAGATAAACATACATTTTTGGGAAATTAACGCATACATATATTGTTAACAAAGATATGTAATAAAATGTTATTAAGTAGGTTTTTAAAGTTATTTTACACTTAGACATGAACTGTTTTACATTTTTCTCAGTCTTTACATTTTTGTATGAAATAAAACTTTAAAAAATGCATACCTATGTGTAGTCAAGAATAGTTAGCACATGTCTACTACCATAGCAAAATTTTCTAGGTTTCTATAACTTAATTGTATAGGCCCACTACACGTCATTCGTCTTATTCGCACAGTCAATGTTTAGAGAAGAATTATAAGCTAATTTAAAATTTACTGCTTTACTTAAAAATTACTTTACAATAAAGCTGTTCGATAAATTTCAGTACTCACATTTCATTATAAAACAAAGAGAATATTAGAATGCAGTTATGCTATGTTAGTGGCCAGTGGTGCTAGCCTTACGAGCTATGGACATATTATATCTTGGTCAGTACAGCTGGACATACGAGTTGAGATAACATTACAGCAAAAATTAATCCGTGCTTCCGAAAAATTGCGGTGGCCAGTGGAGCTGGCTGGCCCTATGAGCTCTAATGACAAATTATAAATACTGTCTTCGAGTACATAGGGTTAAGATTAGTACTGCAGGTTTGTTATATTAAAAGGTCACTAACAGTTGGATTTAGCTGCTACTTTTATATAGTGAAAACCAGAAACTTTTATAAATGTTGGAACTGAAATATTTGTATGGATTTGAGATTTAATAAGACAGCTAGCTATCCTTATAGGATGAGAAAAACTTTTACGATACATCTAACTTTTAGTAAAAAAAATAAAGTAATATAAACAAGGTTCAATCCGAATAAGTTCAAACTTTGTGGAAAATACTGTACTTGTTTTCTTTTTGTTGATTTATAACCTCTCATATCAGTATCATACATAAACTATAAAAATACTAATTTAACCCTTCAACATGGTTTCACAAATGGCTGACTCGGTTGGCAAACCTACCACACAGTGACGGTTTCATGTAAAAACATGATTTTGTGTGCAAAATATGCAATCTATATTCCAACACAATCTGTCAGTGGCAGTTGGAATTATTTCAAAAAGTTAATTTTCTCACTAAGTGAAAGACAAGTCATTTTATCTTTTTGTCATTACTATAATTTTTCATTTGTTTTACTCAGATGTATCTTTACAAATATAAGTTTATTTGTCCATCAGTTGATTATTTCAACACCATAGAATGTGTTCACTGCTGTCTAGAATGACTTAGGTTTACATTGTCCTTATTATTTTGTATTAAAATATCACTGTTTTCATCAAAACAGATAATAAGTCTAAATATTTTATTTAATATTCAATAGTGCAAAAATAGTATTTCACAAGTGTGTAGTTTGTTTGGTGGGTATTGTAGGCATAGCCTATGAAAATTTGTTTTTATTTTATATAGGCCTAGTGTGAACAGTTATAAAAGAACAGTAATATAATAAGAGTTCCTATAACATTATACATTTGATTCTTTTACTATATTTTTAAAAGTAACCTAAAACATAGCAAATAACAATGGTTGGGTGGTTGAATTACAATGTCAATCATGGTATGCTGAATAAATCCACAGCTGAGAGTAGACAGATCCATGTAATGTCCCATGTTAGAATGTTAATATAACTACTAGAAAAATTTAAAACACATGAATAAACTTAGCCATTATTAGGAAAATCTATAAAGTGACACACTTTTTCACTGTTCTCAAAATCCAGTTTGAAGGCCCAGAGTTTAAGACGGGCTGGCAACTCTGAGATAGAAGCTAGAGTCAGCAGGAACTGCTCAGCACTGCCCAGAGGCAAGTCTGGATTGGCTGCTTGTGCCTCCTGTATCTTGGAACACTCCTCCTCAGTCGGTAGCATTGTCAGCAGTTTCTGTAACATCAATCAGCAGTTAGACAAGAGATTATGGTGAGATGGTAGTTCTCAGCCTAGAGGAAGATCAGTCAGCAGGAACTACCACCAGCACAACCTAAAGGCAGATGAGGGTTAGCTGTAGGTTTAGTAGTTGTCTCATTCATTTACTCTACTAGTTTTTGACTGGACCAGATGAAAAGGCCAGTAAAATGTAAAACCAGGATATTCCTCTTCTTTCTTTTGTACTGCCCTCAAAAATATTGGTAAAAACAGAACAGATTTTTGTTCAACAGTATTTGCTGTCCTTTTATAGAACGCACAGCAATATAATATTATCATATGAATTTGTGTACATACAAGGTAATATCAAATTTAAATGACATGCAAACAAAAATACTGGTCTAAGTCCTAACATAACCTTTTAAAAACTTTTATCAGATTAAGTATATAAAAAATAGCATAATTTTAATCCTAAAAAAGTGAACTAAAACATGGCCAAATGCTAAAATATTCAAAAAATTAATTTCTATTTTTCATTTATTGGAATATTAGTAAAAGAAAAAATGGTATATAACTTTTGTAAAGTGGTATGCAACATAAAAATGAATTAAAATTGCATTGCAGAAATTGTTTGCAGAAAAATAATGAATAAAAACTAAGCTGTGTATATCCTACTTGTACATAATGAATAAATTGAAACTAACTAAATAATAGTCAAACATTCATACACAAAAATTAACTTAAAAATTTGTTTCTAAAAATATGTGAAATTTACAAAAGTTGGATTGAAAAATATATATTCAGAAACATAAACATTAAAAACTTACACCTTGGTCATTTTAGAACCAATGAATTGGAACTGTGTAAATAATTATTTTGAAAAAAATTGTTTGATGATGAATTGTTTGAACAGTTCATCAATACTAAAGTCAATCCAGCAGCTTACCAAATATAAAGCATTGGAGGAATGATCAATACAACCAGTATAAACAAGTAATTTTTATTTCAACTCTTATTTTATTTTATATTTATATTAAACTAATAAATAATTTATATATTATATTCTGTTATTCAAGACAAAAATGAATTTTTTTATAACAAATAATTTATATGATATATTCTGTCATTCAAGTAAAAAAAATTAAAAAATAATTTTTAATGCTTTTTTAATCTGTACATTTTTTAAAACTTTCTGGTTTTTGCATACATTGTAAAATATATTTATGCACTCTTTAACTAGGCTCCAAAAAGGTTTTCATACCATTATCATGATTGGTTTGAAACATATGTCACTACTAGCTGTTTCCCGCGGCTTCGCATGCGTCTCTTAAGCTTTGCCCGTATATTTCTTTGTCTTCAAATAGTGTTTGGCTATTTAATATACGTAACTGTGTCGTAATTGCAGTTTATAATGTGCAGGCCCTTTGATAACTTTTATATCTTGCAGTACAGCCTGGTGGTGAGTTACATCAATGGGCATTGCATATAAACCTTCTACATAGAAAAATACAAATAAATACAAATTTTCATAGTGATCGGTCCAATAGTTTCTGAGTCTATAAAGGACAAACACACAAACATTCATTTTTATATATTATTATTGATCATTGGTGCAATCTGAATTTAAAATTAGGCAATGACGTCTTCTATGCAACCTGCATTACACTACTGATCAAGCACTTTACAATAAAAATTTTCTAAATTTTAATTGTAAACAAATGTTTCTGCCTCTTTGATGAACTTCAGCTGAAAGTATTAACAGCTGTTAAGTATCAGTTTGCTTTGTATTATGTGTCGTAGCGCAGTCTGTCGGATCCAATATAAAACACTCTAACATCAACAACGATTTATAATTAAAAAATTAATTAAATAAACTATTTAAATTGGACCAAATTTACTCTAGTATGTATGCCTATGTTACTTCCAGGAATGTGTAGAATCACTGTACAAAATTTCACGATGTTTCGTGCATTGGTTCCAGAGTTATAACGGAACATACAAACAAACATTCGCATTTATATATATAGATAATTGTATCACATACACAAATAAATATTCATAAAAATTAGTTAAGTTTGTACAATTTTTATTAATATAAAAAATAGCTCACTGATCATAACTCATCACTGGGCGAGTTCACTTATCCTGGAAGTTCACATCAATGGCAGTTACGGATCTTCTCAAAGATGTCTTAAAGAAAATTGAAGAACATAAGACAGTGTCAGTGTCATTGAGCTTATTTGACCTGTCTAAAACTGTTGACCTCGTCCCTCATGACTTGCTGCTTAATAAGCTGGAGTACTATGGATTCCAAAATATCTTGCTGTTGTAGAACCAGGACTACCTCAAGGGTTGGACACATGTGGTGGAATATTATGGAATAATATCTAAATCTGTCTGTATAACAAGAGGTGTAAAGCAAGGCTCAGTTCTGAGGCCCATTTTGTTTCTCATGTTCATCAATGACCTTCCAAATTACCTTGAACAAAATAACATGGCATTTTATGTGTTTGCTGACTTTATAACCATTCGCACAGAAACTAACCGTGCTATCCAGCAAAACATCATCAATCTGGCAATTGAAACTGTAACTGACTGATGTACTAATAATGGCCTTAATCTAAACTGTGACAAGACCCAAAACCTGATGTTTAATCTGGCTGCAATTGTTGACCATAAAGTAAATTTCCTGGGAGTTTGCATTAACAACAAGCTATCTTGGAGGAGCCACATTTAAGAACTAGCCAAGAAACTTTATACCACAAACTTCCTTCTTCTAGATTATCACTTTCTACCACTTACAACATCTTGAGAATGGTTTACTTTGTATGTTTCTTCAGCAGAATGTCCTTCTGTATACTGAGATAGGGATCATCTCCTCATCTTGAAACTATATTCAAGATACAGAAGACTGTCATCCGTATAATCTGTGGGTTGGGTTACAGGGACTCATGCAGAGGCTACTTCAAGAATGTTGCAACCCTGACCTTATATATACTACGGTTCAATGTAAAGGATCGACTGGATTCCCTTCCTACCAGAAGCAATGTACACAGCTACAACATTGAAAGGCGACAAGATCTGGACATTGGTCGCTGCCATCTCTTGAAAACTCAATCTTCTGATCCTGATCAGATTGGCATCCAGCTCTTAAACCATCTACCATCAGAGTTAAGGGAACTGCCATCAAACCATTTTAGAATAATTTTGAAGAGGACTTCGAAAAAGAAAAACTCTATACTATTCTATTCTAACAATGTTTAACAAAGTTGAATAACAGCAAACTCAAGGACTTAAGTACAAAACTGATTAGTGTTTTTTACTGTAAAAATTTGGATATGTAGATAAGCTTTCAACCTTACCTCAATTCCCTCTCGGTTCATGATTGTGGCATCCATCTTGAGGATGGCAGTCTTAATGGACCGAGGTGGTGGCAGCTTGGTCATGCCGATGTTGATGGCATTGGAGCGTTTCGGGTCCAGTACAATCACCTCCTTGTTCTTGTTCATCTCTTGCTGTTTCTGCCAACACCAGCCAAACACAACTTTCTCATCATCCAGAAAATTACCCAACAATTCTTCATTTTGCATCAAATAATGTAATGAAAAAATGTATCCGACTATCTCATTTGAGTGATTATTTTTGGTATGTAATGAAAACTAGTATTTATTTTATTAATTTTAAACATAAATTAAGTTTCTCAAATTTTTAACTTTAGTGCATGTAAACAATTAATTTAATTTAATACATGGTTAAAAAATAATGGAGACTAACAACCAATTATCCTCGATTAAATACTAACATGATCATCAACAGGAATATTAAATTATCAATATACTTATTAGACACAACATTTAATCCTAACTGAGTTGTGACAGTGTTAATTTTGGAAGTTAAGCCTGGAAATGATATTACTTCTATCTTATAATTTAAATGTAAAAAGTATTTTTACACATCGTTTTCCAACCTTTTGTACTAAAGAAAAGTTAAGATCCATCCAAAAAGCCTCAGGGCAATATACAGTATATTGTCGTTGGTGAGATTAAGAAAATTCCAAGGAAAACTTTTTAGGTATTTGTTACTTTCACAAATATTTCTTCAGAATAGTAAATTTTGTTGAAGCTCAAAGATATTTATGAAAATCTATACCAATGTTTCATTTTAACAACATTGTTTGCTTCCTATTTTTTTTAAGCAGAGCGTATTTTTATTACTGATAATAACCAATATAATATCATTACTTTTTGCACAGGAAACAAACCTTGAGTGATTTAATTATCAGCCTCAACACGGTTAAAGTTTAAAGACACAAATACGTTTTGATGCATTTAAAAAACTATTTAATAATACAAAATTACTTATTAGTAAACCTTTATAGTATTCAATTTATTCTAAACATTACGGTAGCTCAAATAAGACAATGGCATAGCAGCAAAAATACAAACACCTTATTTGAAGTTTTTTTTTCTTTAACAAAAATTTTGTGAGCATCAATATTATTATTGTATTATTATAATATATTAAAGTATTAAAAAGAAAAAACTAAAATTTTAAACTTTTATTTCAATAAATATTTAATCAGAGAGGCTACATTGCTCTATCCTTTAAAAATCATTTAGGTTCCTTGCCTATGCCTAAAAGTTTACTTAAGTAACAATTTCTATTTGCTCATTTAAAAAGGAGTACAGGCAAGCCACCTGCTGTGCTTTGTGCCATTTGCCACATCTAACATTACTTTGCTGTGAATTTCTGTATGCCACCTTTTGGTGTTCCACTATCAGCCAGGAACACCATTTATCAATAATTAATTTGATTGAATAAAAAGATAAAAGAATGTTATTGATTAAAGAGCACTATTTTTTTTTTATTTTTTGGAATAAAATGTTGTGTGGATATATATTATACATAATCTGATAATTGTTTCTTTATCCAATCAACTACATCAAGAATTTAATCACAGTTTTATTAAGGTGAAAGGTGAAAAGGTGAAAGAAAGAGGAAATATGGGGAAAAGAGGAGGGAGAAAAAGGGAAGAGGAAGGGAGAGAACAAAAGTTGAACAGAGGAAGGCTTTGCTCTTTGCTGTTTATATTATGTATAGACAACTTAGAACAACATTGTGTTCAAAGATAAGAACTATTATCTGTGTAACTCATGTGCCACACTATTGCGCACGTAGCATTTCTATGACAACCCATTTCTATGACAACCGCATGTTGTGCAAGTAGTTCTGATATTTTCTACTAGATGTCAGTGCTTCCTTGTTCTCTGTCATGAGAGTTTGCACTTTGGTGAGTTTGCTGTAGGTGCACAGTGCACACAGCTATTGTGTGTTGTTGTTTGACACCCGTCCTGGAGTATTTTATGGGGGTTAAACTATCTTTTTAAATAAAAGACAATTACATAAAGTTTAAAATAATTTACCTTGAATTTTCCATCCACTTACATTTAAAAATATTAACATTGCTTTTCTCATCATTATATTCCTATACCAATTAGACCCATAAATCTCAAACATTGTATATTTCTCTCCAACAAAACATTTTTTTTTTAAATCATGTACTTTTTACAATGCAGTAAAACATTGAAACACGCTTCCAAACACATAAAACAAGAAAATAAGTGTTTTACTATTTAGAGAAAAGTTGAAAAGTTTCGTACTAGAAAATTTTTTTAAACACCTAAAACTGTATTAACTTGATTAGTATTTCTTAAAATTTCAATTCATGTTAGTTTCATTAATTCTGTTGTAGGTTTATAATCCTTGATCTTGTGTTGACAGCTTCCAAAGTAATTATCCTGTACATGTGTAGATTTCAAACATATGTACTGTGATAACAATTGAAGTGTAACATGGTAATAGTAAATAATTTCAGTTCACATGTTTATGTCATGCAGTGATCCATGCGTGCAGTGATGATGCTTGTTGTAAGCAGATTGTGAGGTGTCGTCAAGCAAAGCTCTGTTATATCCTGCACCAGCACCCAGGCATGCCATTTATCCCAACCACCAATTCCCAATTATCTCTCGTCCACTATCATGTATTCTTAACTGTATTAAACCTTGTAGCCCCTTATAGAGCCAAATAAAAATAATGTTTTCTGAAAAAAGACTTAATATTCTATGTAGTCCACTTATAGCATACAAAGAGTTAAGTGAAAATATCACATTAACTGCAATATATAGAATTAAGAGTCCGGTATAATTTGTCCAACACAGTTTAATACTTTTACAATTCATGGCACTATATATGTCGTGGAAGAATTCAAGTGCATAACTTCTTAACTTTGAACCTTTGTGAACATTACACAATATTAATAATACAAAACTAAGCATGTGTAGCTTATTAACTATTGTTAACATCTAATTGAAACATTCTAAACTATTTACACTAATTCTTTATAGTTACTAATTTTAAATGAGAAGTTAATATATAATGGTAATTAACTGTGGATAACTTCTATGAAAATATAAAGCTTATTACTTAAGAGTGTTTGTTCACAAAATACATTACGGTATTATCTTTTTTGTGAAATCTCTTTAGTGCCCTTCTGATACTAAAAACAAATATAAAAAAATAACTAATTTTTTAAGTTTTTATTTACCGAAGTGTTTAAATTTATGCATACTTTAGATGTGAGTGTGGGCACTCATAATTCAGGGTGAACAAGTCCTATCAAAGTTAAAAATGTAAATATTTTATTTTTACTTTGGATAATTAAAATAAACGATATTACTTCATTTTTTAAATGATAGGACTAGTTGATAAATTCTATATATTGTCCTTTTAGTGAATATTTACAGATCATTTGTCTGAAATAATTGAAAATGTATTTGACCTAGCTACCTAATATTGTTAACAAAGATAATAATTTTTTAGGGATGTATAGAATTGATATAATTTTCTTTCTTTTTTAATCTGAAGTGTATAAGGAGGGCAAAATAGATGGGTTTTGACAAAACAATAAATGAAATAAATATTTAGTGAACAAACAACCTTAATGTGTAATTTAAAATTATCAAATTTACCAAACTGCAGCAGCCATAATACCAGTTCTCATGGTTTAAATATGATAGCAATTATGTGGTTAGGAATTCTATAAGAATAACTTTAAAAATCGTAAATCTTGAATGTGTTTGGAAACTAATATAAGCAATATTTTATATCTAATTAGCTAATATTTACAAGCTATTTTATTAGCTAATGTTTACTAGCTTTACAACCATCATAGAGAAATAAGTTTAAATATATCTTTAAATATTTCTTTTAGAAAAGCATTTTCAATCTTAAACCATATTAAAATGTCACGCATGATTTTTAAACATTTAAAATAAACATAAGAACCAAATTTCATCAAAATGTATGTTGAATAATTTTAGTAGATATGAAATCAAAACAATAGTAAAAGCATAAATAATAAATGCTTTTATTAAAAGCATAAATAATAACTGCTTTTATTAAAAGAATAATATTTTAAATGCTTTTATTAAAAGCATAAATAATAAATGCTTTTATTAAAAGCATAAATAATAAATGCTTTTATTAAAAGCATTAATAATAAATGCTTTTATTAAAAGCATCAATAGTAAATGAATCAAAGATGTAAAAGCATCAATATAATTCTATTACGCCACATTGTAAATTACAGTTTAAATTGGCAAATTACATAAAAAATAATTTAACTAAGAATAATCTTTGAAAATGTTTTAAATTGTTTCATTACAAAATTTACCCAACTAAAATCCTTTTGAGCAACTCTGAGCTAGCTAGATCTTAACTGTACTCAATTATGTTGTACAAGATTAAACATTAAATCAATTTTGCTCATGTGTAGATTAGTCTTTATTTATTTTCTATACAATTATTTATTTTCCTCAGAAAATAACAAAAAAATACAGAAATAGGTTCCAATTAATTTTAGAATTTATACGAACTTTTCTCCTTAGAACGAATATCCATGTAACAGACATGTAGCAGGAGTTTATTTAGGGGGTTTCCAAATGCAAACACATTTTACACTGTAATAGTAATTGAAATCCCCCTTAAATAAACTCTTTCTTCTTGAGGTATTAATGCCTTGCAATTATTTTTGGAACTTTTATTCCTCCTTTTAATAATTACAAATTCTAGCCTACACAAATACTATCCTTTTTTACATAAAAAGACATCATTGTTGTTTGTAAACATATAAGCATTAATTGTACATACTTCCTATAAAATATTTCTTGAGAAAATAAATAATATAACAAATAGAATGATATAGTTATAATTTGTTCTGTCTTGTCACAAATAATTAAAATTCAGGAACTAAAAAGAAGGTTTTAAAGTAAAAAATTACAGTTGCTTCCCGTGTTTAATAATTTAGTGTTACACTTTCAAAATATAACTAAAAATCGTTCCGACACACATAACAGTATTACTGAAAGGGGCTTGATAATTACAAAATTACGATAATGCTGTTGATAGGGTTGATCCGTATTACAGACATCAAAATTATTTGGATTAAGTACCAGTGTCCGATAATACTAATATTCACAAATTATTTGTTTTAAAATATATTAATGAAATGTAACAAAATTGTCACTTCCACTATACCAAAATGGCCACAAAGAATCTATCTCTGTAATAAAGTTGTGAACTAAATTGTATACTGTATTTTACAATATATAGCTATAGAATTTGTCTTCTGTGGCACTGCTAGTTGCTACAGTTCAACAGTATATAAATAAATCAGCTTTAAATGAAAACAAGTTATGCAATTTATTGCTGAGTGAGCACTTACTGCATTCTTATTTCACTGTATTACTAAGTTAGTTTTAGTATTTTTTAATATTTTAATTTCCATCACTGTTTTTTTATGTAAGTCCTATTTAGTTTGACCTTCACTCGTAATGCTGAGTAAACAAACTAATTATAAATTAATGAAATTTTGTGTGGTTGCCAATTTGTACTGTACACTTTTATAAAGTGATCTTGTAAGAGATTACTATTTCTCATAAGTACAAAGTCAAAACTCTTTGAAGCATTTTGTTAGGCAAGTTACTTATAGTATAAAACATTACAATAATAAATATTTTCCATAGTTATTAGGCTATATTTTATTATATTTCTTGGCAAATATAAAAAGCTTATCTTTAAATAAGAAAAAAATTTATTTTTGAAAGAGAAATGAAATAATGGGCAATTAAAGCTGGGTTTTTAGCAGATATTACGCTGTAATTAGATCCAAAGGGTTAAATGATGAGAGCACTAGAGTAGTAATCGTTTTTTGTGTGTTCCTCTACTACGTCCAACAAAATTGTAAAAATATCTGCAATAAAGTAGATTTTAATTTTAACTTGAATGCTACAGTCAGGATGCACGCTGATAATTCTAAATTTCTCGCCTAAATTCTGTTTCTAATGCTAGTGTGTGATGCACGTAAATAACACTGGCTAGGAAAATCTATAGAACAAACTTTCATGTAGCTGTTTTAGTTGTAATGGCTTTTTAATAAAAAGAATTCATTATTTACAGCCATGTGCTTTCAATTTGCAACCACTTTACTCAGTTTCAATTTATTAGTTAAAGTAATAATTTTCAATAGTAAATACATAATACCTATATACAATAGTAATAATTTTTAGATATTGTAATACAATAAAAATAACGATAGCATGCTTGCATATGTGCCAGCAATATAACAATAATCATCACACTGCACAGTAATAATTTAACTATTTTTATGATTAACTATTATGCTTACATAAACATACACAGTGAATGAAGCTGATTTATATATATATATATATATATATATATATATATATATATATATATATATATATATATATATATATATATATATTTAAATATTTCTTTCTAATTAAAAAGTAGAGTAATTATTTAACTAGTCATTTGAAGTATTGTTCTTAAATTTTCAAGAGATGCTGAATAAGGTTAAGGAAGAATAAATGCTTTATAATTTAACAACTTGAGAGAGTCAGGTGGGATTTGAATAAAAGTTTGTACTACAGTCTTAATTTAAATACTTTATACTTTTCCAATTATAAAATTTAACAACAACAATCTCAGAAAATTGTAATATGATAACCATTGGTCATTTATATAAAATTTTACAGTAGAAGGAAAGCCCTATTAATTGCATTCCTGTCAGCTCACATTGTAATTGTACACTTTTGTATCAATCAGAGTTTTATTAAAAAATCAAAGATTATTACGTACTACTCAAATAATCGTACTAATGGCAACGACAATTACAGAGCATGGAACTTGACAGCATTGTGCATATTACGTAACAGGAACTCTATGATGGTTGGAAAGCTGCAGCTAATCTAGGAACTCACCTCCTACACGGGCCAAGGCGTCGCCGCAACAAATCAAAGACACAAGATTAGTAATTATGAGAAGCAGTACAAGCCTGAAATGTACAAACCATATTTACAATGTTCTTTAGCTCTTATAGGGCACCCTTCTATTACACGGATAAAAAATGAAGAGGTACTTATTTTCAATTTAGGAAATTTGTTTAAATTAAATTTAAAATTATCAAAGAAAGGATAATTTTACAAAACATTAAACAAAACTGATATCATGAAAAAAATATATAGTAATCTTAAAGCCCAAAACACTGTTTGCCTTTGCAATGGTTTAATTTCAGCTTATAACTACAAATAGCTCATTAAGTTTGCATTACAGTAAGTTTAAATTAAAAATATACAGAAAAGTCTGATAACTATTATTAAAAATATTTAAAGATGCAATCGGTAGAAGTTCAGTACACAATATTATGCAAATACATGAACAAGTTTACATGATTAATAAATGAATTAATATTTATTTAATATATTTAAATGGATTTACCATGTGCAAATCATAAAATATTTTAAGCTTATGTAGGACAAGACTTTATTTCTCGAGTATTTATTTTGTAAACCAAACTAAATTAAATTCAGGTAATAATTCTCTGAAGATCTAGAATATACTAGAGTTGATTCTTTCAAGCACTTTGTTCTAGTGTTCATTAGATATCTTAGCAAGCTGAAGATGCAGGTTTTGCAAGTAGGGAATGTTTTCTTCTTCAAGAGAAAACAATTAATTGACTATATAAAAATGACTATTTTAAATAAATCTGTATTTTTGGTTTTACAATCAGATATCATACAATACATTTGATTAATTACTTTTCAAATCATATAGTATAATAATCACCATATTTAAACCAAAATATTTTCAAAACTTTTTATAATAACTAATTATTTTGATCATGGTTTGGGTTTAAATAAAAGTAAACATTTTTTTTAGGGCAATTAAAAGATACTGCGGTGTATCAATTTGCAGTGAGTCTTTAGTACAGCAATTAACTTTAGTTCAGAAGTAATAAATTGCTCAAAAGGATACTGTCTCTTTAAAAAGACAATGTTACAATTATTTTATAAAAAATTTAATTGACTTATATTTAAGTAAAGTTTTAAAAATATATTAGAAATTCTGTGATGATTTATAGTGCCATAATTATTTTTATTTCTTCCAAATTTTTCAAATTATGTGGTAAATAATGAGTTTTCAATTTTTAAAATTTCATATTGTATCAATGCTTAGTACCAAAATTAAGGGAATTTAGAATTTGTAGGAATACTTGATTTTTTAATCTTTGAATAATTTATTTATTTCTAAAATTACCTTTACAAACTGAGTTAAAATGGAGTTAATTTTATTTCTCTATACAAAGGGCCCAAAAAGTAAATCAGATGCATTCTATAAAAACAAACAAGAACATTTTCAAACTGAGAGTGTATTATAATTTAAATGGATAGTAAAAAATAAAATAATATTTGAAATCTTTAGATAACTTTAAAATGCTCCCAAAATATACGACAATTAAAGAGGTCTTATAGTTACTATCAATATTCTTGAAGCTTATCAGCTGATAAGAATATAATTAAAGCTTGAATTGATACAACCTATTATAGGATAATTAAAACATGCAAGACAACCAATACATGAAGTAACTACTAGCTTGTGTTCAAGAAATAAAGCTTTCCATGCAGTTTTACTATATTGATAGGTTCTAACAGTGACATAAAGAGTAACATTAAGGCATATCAAAATGTATTTACAGCCAAAACAGGTCTATTGAATGGTACTCTAAGATTGTTGTTAACTATACAGGATAGTTATTAAAAATATAAACTCAATAATGCTTTGTACTGTACCATGATTTTAAGTTTACAATATTGAAATTGATTTAAGTACTCAAAAATGATTAATTATTAATTTTATCTTAATTTTACAATATATGAACATTGAAATACAAACACATTGGATTTAAAGAATTGTTCTTTTACATTGGTGGAACAGTAGGCTACTTTAGAGCATTGTATTTATATAACAAGTTATAATGCATTATGGCATATTATTCCTTGGACAGCACGACTTTTGTTAGGGAATATACAATTAGTCCACTTGTTATACTTTGATCTGAAGGAATCAAATAAATTGAATTTTACCTGATAAATGTAAGATAGTTGAATAGATTTTTCTTTCAAATATAATTAAACAATGCAAGTGGTGCAGCCTACTAAAAGAGAACATTCTGAGAGGATTCTCCCAAGACTATGCCTCTCAATAATCTATTTTCAAGTTGTGTCGTCTGGTACATGTATCTTGTATTCACACGTCAGACACAATTTTTAAAGATAATACCATGAACATGAAAGAGTATAAATCAAGTAAAACATACTACATTTTTGTATGCTTCTGTCTTTAAAAATAATGTTAAAAATACAAGAACTTAGGGACATGTTAGCCTATTCCAGCAATGAGAATAGGTCAGAGGAAATCCTCTTGAATATATTATTAATAAAAGATAATTAGCAATATTTGCTTTTTACTCAGAAATATCCATTGGAATGATATTTTATGTAATTTACACTATAAAAAGCGTTTACAAAATCAAAATGCAGCATTCCACGTCACATAGTATGCAAACTATAAAATGACAATTAATTGTAACTAATAGTTCCACTACTCAACAACACAGTACTGCACTATCAACCAACAAATAATTAGTTACAGAAATAAAAAATAAACTCACATGTTTCTAATAGTTTTGTCTTAAAATTGGATAGAATTCCAATACGATTTGATGAAAAATCTGTCCGTTTAATTGATGTAACAAAAGTTATCAGAATTTTATCTATAATGACTATGTCAATAACTTCACTTGTAAATTTGGAAAATACGACAAAGATTCATAAAATGAAGTACCTCCTCTCACTCAATTAATATGAAATTAAAAGTAATCCACTATGGATATCTACTGTTTTCAGTTGTGGTGTTTTAAAAGTGCTACAAACTTGACACCAGCAAATGTGAGGTATGCAGCATGATTTGCTTCAAATTTTATCCTCATGAAGGCCTCAGCTCTGAATCCTGACCTGCTCCAACTAATCCATCTAGTACCAAACATGACAAAAATATAACACCTTATAGTGTACACACACCATCCTTGGTATTTCAATTTTATGAAATTGATTTCGCCTGTTATAAAGTTTTATCGACTTACTTCAAAACATTGACATGCATTGTTAGATAAATTATCTTATTATACATGTGCATAAATTTGGATTAATGTAAAGCATAAGTGAGCATGCAATGGTAATTTTATAATCATGCACAATCAAAAATAATAAGTGAGAAATTATGGAGATAATAATCGTACAGCTAGAAAAAGAAAAAAATATACTTGTTCTAATTTATTACAAATAATTAAATAATAATATTAATATGAATGAGCGATGTCATAGAGATAGTGTTTTTATATTATAGAAGATTAACAGTCTGTCCCTTACACAGCTCTTTTTTTAATGTAGAGGTGACCTATTTTCTGATTTGTTCAAAATGTTAAGGAAATGTCACCAAAGGGAGGTTGTCATTTTAAAGTTTTGAGTTGGATGACACCAAACCTTTTTTAGATACATCTTGTTAAGTTTTTTTTAATACACCATAAAATATTACTTTTGGGGCTTAAACAAAACCGCCACATGTTAAGTATACAGTGTGTTTAATTTCAAATGACATTTTTCTGTAGTTAAAAAAGTAACAGTGCAAAAATGATTAAAAACACTCCCTTTTTTAGTAACTCAAAAATATTTTGATCTGTATTCATTCTAATTTATCCTCTTAAAAAAATTGTCAATTAAATACAGTTTAAAAATTCAGTGAGAACCCCCCCAAGTACTCTAGTGAATTTACTGGTACAAATTTGAGAATATAGATAATTGATGTGTGATGAAGTGTTTGCTTTTGTTGTGTTGCGTACCTTGGTAATGAGATCTTTGGCTCTGGACTCAAACAAGTGTTCCAGCTTCTGAGTATCCACAGACACGGGAGAGATCTCGTCCCAGATCAGAGCATTGGTGTTGAGCCGAGCAAATACCACTGGGTCATCTCGCACCTCCTGCAAACAAGCAATATTGAATGAATACACTTTTAACAGCTCTAGTTTCAGTATTTGTAAAAAATAGTATACAAACAAATACAAATGGCTAGTGAGAAAAAAACACACACATAAAAGCGTATATATTGTTGTAACACCATCTACAATTCAATTATTGTTAAAATATCCGTCTTTTGAGCTTATAGCACAACAGCATAACATATTTAAACAAGATTGCAAACATTTTAATGACATTCATTACTTTATTTAACGCTATCTTTGAAAATGAAAAATGTTTTTAAAATATCACACTGGATTGGCCTGTGTTTTATCAAATACAACGGCAAAAAATTATCTTTATTACTACTAGAAATTTCAAAAAATTATGTTAATATTTCACAATTTTGACTCTTAAAATTATATAAAATTTAATATTTAAGTTTATTGTTTTGAATGTTTACAAAAAAAGTAATAATAAATCATTATATCCTCAAATTTTAGATATACCTATAATTTTACATGGGTGGATGAATTTTCAGTACAATTAATACTGTAGAATTTTTGAAATGACTATTTTTTTTTCTTTTGGCAGGCTATGGATGTATGTTTTGCATAGGGTAAAACTTTCTTTCGTGCCACATCACGCTTTTTTACTCTGTAGCCGTATTTGGATCAGTTTATTCATATTATTATTGACCTAAATGTTGTCTGAAATATTGCATTGTCTGTATCTGTCTAATTTGCAACGAAGAAAACCTGCTCAAGAAGTTGCTCAAGCTTTTGTAGGCCAGTCTCGGTAAATCGACTCTTAAGGCATCTGCTGAACTAGAAATATCAAGAAGAAGTGTGCAAAGAATGTTAAAGCAATTAAAATTTAAGCCATACCATCCATCTTTACTCAAGCGCTTCACGAGAATGATTCCTATAAGCAATTGGATTACTGTGAGACAGTAATTATCCGCTCAGAGGCTGATCCAAATTTCTTGTGATCAATTTTGTAGTGTGATGAGACATGTTTCAAACTAAATGGACGCATTAATCAGCATAACTACGTGTAAATGTAAATCCTCATAACGTAATCAAAGCAGAACTCAATGTGCCTGGTGTTATGGTATGGAGAGGTATTTCGAGTACTGCACTGATTGGTCCTTATTTTCTTCAAGGAAATGTTAACGGAGAAAGTTACTTACGGTTGCTGCAAGAAGTAGTAGTTCCCGAGCTCAGAAACAACTCTGTTTTCAATATTCTTTCACTCATCTGGCAACAATATTGGTGCCCCAGCACATTTCGGTATCCAAGTTTGAGATGTTTTAAATAACACATTTAATGAATAGATTGGTCGCCATGGTACAATCGATTGGCCTGTACACTCGTCAGACTGACCCCAAATGATTTTTCACTGTAGGATATTATAAAGGAGACTGTGTATACTTTTGTGTATACTTAAAAACCACAAAATCTTGATGAACTCAGAAACGTAATTAGAAATGCACTTGAACTTATAATAATATAAAATTAATACAAGATAGAATTTTAAAACTGAATATCCAGACCTTCCAAAACAGTTTGACAGTCTTCTTGTTCTTGCGTACAGGGGAGGAGAGTCGACTAGGTACCATGTTGTTAAGAGGTGGCGGAGCAGCAGGGGCCGGAATTGGTGGGGGCATGCCGCAGGGTGGGGGTGGTGGAGGGATTCCAGGAGCACAACTGGTAGGGGCGAACACGCTCTGCTCATCGTCACTTAGCAGATCGGTGAAGTCCAGGTCGCAGAGAGAAAGGTCTCGAGAGCAATTACTGACTAGCTCCTCCCAGTGTAGCTCTGTCTCGGACTTCTTAACCTCAGGTGGCTTCAGTGGTGGAGGTGGCGTCTCTGTTGTAGGGCTCTTCAACACATCAGCTCTTGACTGAGACTTTGCCAAGCCTGCAAAAAACTTTTTTTACTATCCAAGCAAGTAAATAAAACTTCAGCCAATTTCGTCTGCTACTTTGAAAACTAACAAAGACTATTCCTCTTCTAGAATCATTGGTTTTCTAAATGAAAAAATGTCTTCTAATGGTCTTTTAATAAAAAATGGTTTTTGAAATACATAAATGTAGACAAAACGCAAACTGGCCTGGAGTTTTGGCAGTTTGTAAGATTGGAGTTCAATTGATGAGCATACAAAAATTATGAAATAGCATTTTTTTATTCAGAAACAAACCTTCTTTTGCTTTTGAGATGATTCCTTTCATATCTCCTACCCTTGAGACAGGTTTACCTTCTGCGTCGAGCACTGGGCTACCAAGAGTAGATGCCAACTTCTGTGTCAGGTCTTTCACAGTGTTCTCTCTTCTAGCATGGTTCGAATCACCATTGCAGATCCCATTGCGTACACCACCTGTCATCAAGACATTCAATTTTGAACAATATCAAATATTAGATAGTTTTCTTACTTTGAGTTCCTGCACAAGTGTTATTTACATTGACGAATTCACAACATCTCAGAGGAAAAAGTAAAAATTAATATTATTAATATTTAATGAATTTTAATAGATCCACAAACTTATAAGTATAGTGATGTATATTTATGTAAACAACCAAATTCTATATCAATATAATGAGTAATTATCAAAGCTCCTTTTAGAAATAGCAATATTAATTAATAATGGCAATTGTTGATAGTAAAGGTCCTAACGATTTAATTTGTCTCTTTTCATACATTTTTTTCAAGTATTCCAAATTTTATCCACATAATAGACCGAAATTAATGTTTAGTTTCTATAGAAAAGAATACATTCATCCAATAAGTAAACACGTGTTAAAGCAATAAATTCATATTAAATGTAACTATAAAATTGCACAAAATCTTAATGTACTTTGACAACTTTATCAACCTCAAAAAATCGTTCAAAGGAACAAATAAAATGGATCATAAGTTGACCTTTATTAAATATGATTATTAATAATAATACTGATACCAAATATAAATCTAACGATCGAGTAAAAAGAGGTAAATATTGTACAAAAACAAAAGCCATTTTTATAAACTTGACACTCTTAAAAAGTCTCCATAAATAGAGGCTCATTGTTTTTACTATTCTGTTTGCCAAGTAATTTTCATAATCTTTGCCGAACTGTTTTGTACAGTTAATTTGCTGGCAGCATTGTTTATGTGGTAGATATTCCATTCAAACAAAAATGCATTATTTTAAAGAAAGAAATTATTTACTTTCATGACTTTGTTGATAAGCAAAATTGACTCAAAAATATATATGTGACTCGCAACATGTAACGTCTCACTCATTCACTGTCAAACATCATTACTTCACTAGCTACAACTTGCAACATAATATTGATTTTTTTTAACTCTCAAAAGTTAGACAACAGGAATAAAAAAAGTAATGACTACAACACAGAAGTAAAAATTAAAATCTACCTACGTGAGTCTAGCAGGTGGGAAAGAATTGTTTGAGTCCATAATCTGACATCTACCAAATAGTCAGCTTTCAGAACTAGAGAATAACATACATTCCAACCTAGTTTTATTTACTTCACCATTGTTTTGTTCAATATATTTTTGAAAGTTTCCATACTGGTTGTAAAATATTAGGTATAGAATGAGTATGCATATGCATATGTGCATGCATATCAGTATGTTAAGGTACGATTCTCATGTCTGTGAACAGAGAAACAAAGAGATCTACTAGTTCAGTAGCCGAGAGTAAATTTGCGTTGTATGAGCGTAAAATCTGGTTTTTCTTGAAATCAATAGAGGAATATCTCCAAAGAAAGAAATTGATCATTAGCCATGCAGTTTAGGAGGAGGTAGAAAACGGAAGAGTATTAAAAGGGTTAAAAATATGAAATGATACTTTTTTTCATATATTTCCTAGACTGGCAAATTCAAAACCAACCGTAAAACACACAAATAAATGTTAAAACCATGTGTATATTGTGGAATTTACCATTTTAAGTCTCTTTTTTATAGTTGTCTGGAAGTAATATAACTATTATTTATATGTGAAATGGTAGATTGAGAAACAAATAACTATACTTGTAATAGGTGTGAACTTCTCGATGAGATAAATTATAATACCAATGTAAGTTTTAGATGGAAAAAAATTACACCAAAAGATGTTCTGACTGTTGTTGAGAAAACTGAAAAGATCCGAAAGTATTTATGTTTATAACATGTCAAATAATCTATTGATAAGCATAGCCCTAAGCCTAGCTGATCCTCTTGCAAAATGTATTAATAATCTACTAAATAAAGACAATTTTCCAGAAATACTTAGTTTCTCAAGTGTGCCCGGTCTACAAAAAAGGCCCTAAAAACCAGGCACAAAGCTACTGACCTATTTCAATAACTACCTTGTTAGGCAAACTAAAAGAATCTATTATATGAACAAATAAGCACTTTTTTGGAATCAAATAATTTCTTAAATCCTATTTAGTATGGCTTTAGAAAAGAAAAATCAACTGTTTGTGTATTAGATCACTTAGTCAGACAAATTGATCTAACTTTCGAAGATAAAACATATGCCCAGGCTACACTGTGTGACCCCCCTCTGTGTGTGAAAGCCTTTGACTGTGTTGACAGCAAAACTGATAAAAACTACGGTTTTCCAGGACTTGTGACTACATGTTTTTTAATCTTACCTTGAAAATCGCTGACAAAGGGTATAAATTAATGGTAAATGGTCAGATGAGGTTATTGTGAAATGGGGTGTTCCTCAATGCTCAGTCCTTGGTCTTCTGTTATTTATAATTCATATAAATGATTTACCATTAGCAGTCAAATGTAAAAACCATTCTTTATGCAGATGACACTACCTTTTATTAATGTCGGTAAGAGTTTCTTTGAGCTTGAGAAGTTGGTTGATAAGACATTGGGGATGCAGTCACCTGGTTTAATTAGAATGGACTTATTGAACAATGGAAAAGAAAAAAAATATAAAATTTTATTTAAGATGAAAACCACTAACCTCAATAAACAATAACTGTAAATCTGCAAAATTTTTGGGAATTTATATAAACAGTCAGGTATCTTAGGGTCCACATACAGTGTACATAAGTTCTAGATTGTCCCGAGTTATATTTATAATTAGACGTTTGAATGATGTAAGTACCTCAAACCTACATGAAGACAGCTTACTTTGCTTATTTCCAATCTGTTTATAAATATGGTTTAATTCTCAACATGATACCAGGAAATAAATGATGCAGTTATAGGATATAACCGCTTAAGTGAGACCTTAAATATCCACATGTTTGGTCTCTCAAAATATTCAATGTGCTGAAATTTATGAATACTATGGACACTGAAATTACTAAATTAAAAAGTAAGTTTTATTCGTGGCTCTTAAAAACCCATTTTATAGCATGGAAGGATGTTTTAGTGTAATTAAAATTACCTTTTAAACATAGATTTTTATTCAATATTTACATTCTTGTCTCAAATTGTTTAGATGTTTTTACCTTCAGATGTTGCTCTTAGTAGTAAGTAGTAATTAAGACGTTATGTGACCTGGCAGAGTGCTTAATTTCTGACATTGTTAATGATTTGTAAAAACTGAAATGGCATACAAAAATTATTATTATTATTATTATTATTACTGAATCATGCCAAGCAATAAAAAATATGATCAGAGAAAAATATAATCCCATATTTTAACTTTTTTGATACCCTCCTATTTGGACCTCCACCAAAACTAGCATGACTGCCAATTGATTTCTTTCTTAGAAAAAATTCCTTCAATTGTAAGTAAATACCAGATTGTGCACTTATACAATGCAAATTGGCTCTCAACTCATAGACTGTACAGTCTAATAACGGCTCTGAATCATTACCTAATTTGTAATAATACCTAAGGTAAGAAGAACCCCAAACATGTTGGCTACTATCCAATTTAATTATGCTAGACATGTCTATGGGTGGTCATCCAGCCCCTAAGAGATCTATCTGATATTGTGGAATCTAATTGAATAAAAATTAAATTTAGCATAAACATAAACATATCTGGATTACTACACTGCACTAAACATGCTAGTATTAGGAGTTGATGGGTTGTGTGGGGGTTCAGAAATGATTGTGTAGGAAGTAATGTGGTGAAGGAAAGCAGCAATACCGTCTTCGCTGCCTGACTGGTCGGTGCTGCTCAGAGAGGCACGCAGTGTTGCCTCACGCTGTTCTCGCAGGAAACTCCTCTGTCGGTCGGCTCGCTCTCTGCGTCTGCGCAGTGCTGGAGTCACGCTCAGATCGTCTGGCACTGCACTCTCAGGTTAGTTCACGCCACTCACACTACAGTCCTAGCTTAGCTTTGTTGTAAAGGAATTAATGAAGCTCATTGTCAAGTAAGCAACTTTTTAAAAGCCACTCCAATCAACGATTACAAACAGCTAAACCACAATAGAAAAATGTGTATTAAATGCTTCTTTAAATTTAACAAATATCTCTTGAAATCACTGAATTTTTTATTCACTCTAGTTGTCCTTCAGAGTGAATTAATAATATTAATGTATCTAAATTTGTATTTTTTGTTTAACAGTAAAAGTTATGTAAAAGTGACATACACATACTTCAAATTTATATTGAAATATTTACAATATCAGAAAAAAATGTAATTAGGCTTCTCATTTAATGTAATCTTTAAGGACTGAATCATTGCTACATATAATGAATTACTGTAGTCAAATTTAAAACTTCTGTGGATGTATGAAAAACAACACATGAAAATGTTTAATAAACTGAAAGTAATTTGGGTTTGACATTCTATTTAAGGTTTTTAAAAGCTTAAGCATAATATGTCTATTTACATTTAACATTGAATTAATAGCTTATAAAGCAAAAACCATTACCTAATGCTATAAAAATATTTCATATTTAATTCACAAAAAGAAACCACAAAAATCAATCAATTTCTGAAAGACAATTTTTAAGTTTGAACTGTGTTGAAAATACAACCAGAGTAAGTTGGCGATAGAACATACCATTGTGATATTCGTCAGTCTGAGAGTCAGGGTCGAGATCGACAGCTCGAGACAAGTTGAGGGTAAGATGGAGGGGGGAAGTGCCTGTGGAGTGACGGCGAGACTTGCGTCTCTCAATAGGGTTCAGAGTCGTAGTCAGGCACTTCCGGTGACGTAATGTCTTCCTGTATGAAACATTAAGTTAGATATTAACCAGTTCCATTATATTACCTAATAACATTTTAAATAGAAACATCTAAAATACATATGCAACCTTCTGTAAATGTCAATACAAAATAAGTGAAAACAAAAAATCAGATCTTACAACGCAACTCCAATCACCTCTTGCTTGAGAGAACGCAAGTGAGCACTGGTGAAGTTAAGATTTAGTTCAATCATCTTTACAAAAGATTGTTATGAAAATAACAAGATAGGAGTACCCCACACAATGTGTAGCTTAACAGGCTTTGTTGATGTTGCTTGCACAATTTCAGATCTCAAGATGCTTGCTCATTTTATTTCTCAAGATGTTCTATGGACATACAATCAAACAGAAAAGAAATTTTAACACCCCTATGGCAGACAGAAGAGAAACTGTGTTGCCTACTGTGCGATAGGCCTCAATGATGTTCTGCCAAATTCCATAGTTGGGCATTGCACTATTATAGAACTCATTTTTGTCCATGTAGAAATTAAGTTTCCAACAAAATTTAAAGCCTATAGATGAAATTTTTCTCAAGATGTCTTGCCACTTGATACATTTCCAGTTTTGTTCATTAAGTTTCATAGCAATGTTCAGCTAATAAAGTTCCATTGAGCAAGAGAGAGTACTACAACGCAAGAGTGTGCGGAAATAAAATCTTGTCACTTTTAACATTTATTTTTCCACTTCATTATTTTTATTTTACTTGTTATTTTGTTGCCATCATGGTTGCTATCGCTCAGCCAAATCTCATGGGGCAACAAGCACCATCATCTGTGCTTGTGTTGCCCATTTAGAAATGAAATTTTATGCTAAACTTCAAGTCTATAGGTCAATTCATTTCTGAAATATCGTGCAGACAGACAAATAGAAATGAAATTTTGTCAGTCCCTGGAGTGATAGGCTTTGCTGACACACAGGCAACAAACAATTACAATTAAGACTTAAATCAAATTTCAAATTTCTCATAATGTGATAGTAACAAGTACAATCAATGTAAAAGTGGACCCGCTTGTACTTTTTATGTTATGTTAATGGTATTTTTATTTAAATATATTTATTTGTAAATATTTGAATGTGTAGATTTACATGTAGATCTTGATACTGATGTCAATAAAACATGACTAGAAAGAATATGGTCTGATGAATCCCAAAGGGATAAAACTGATCACTGATATAAAACATTTGGACTGGTAATGTAAACTTAAGATATCAAATACACTAAGGCCAGGGTCATATAGGAATTCTATTGCAGTTTCATACCTGAGTCTGTTGTTGTTTATAATCTGTGAAACAATGTCAATAAATCTCACAAGTGCTGGGGAGAACTCCATTTTCATGGAGTTTACAGGTAAAATAAAGAAGTATTACAGGTTCAGTGGATAGTTGTGGCACTGAGCATAATGAACTGACCAAGCAAAAGTGTGAAAGTGACAGACAGTCTTGCACCACGTACTTTGATACAGTACAATCAGAGATAAGCCAACAGAGCTTTGATCTTGTGCTGGGTAAATATGAACATTAATAATGATAAAATAACTGTAATTATTGTTTCAAGGGTATCATTATAGTTTAATTAGGCCATGGAGACCACTTTAAAAGCTTAACCACTCTTGTATTGTAACAATAAAAAATTAAATTACTTTTATCAGCTACACATTGATAACTTTCTTTTTAAACATTCAATTTTTTTTAATTAAAATGCAACATTTTCTGTCACAGTAAACTAAAATTCAGGTTGTTGTATCTCAATTGTTTAACTTTCCACTTCATTTAATGTAAAAATAATTCCTGGAATATTTTTAACATAATACATTTGACACTTTACAAGATGCCTTGAATGCATTTCAGGATTGTTGGCTAGCACATTAACCCTTTCACTGGTGTGTTTTATTTAGTAAGAATACCCTAAAAAGTGAGTTTTTTATTTTAGTTTTTTTTAGGTGATTTGGGTTTACTGCAGTAAATGTGTTATGAAAACCACTCAATTAAACGTTTTTGAAGTTTTTTTGTATTTATACAGATATTAATCTAATTATGCACAAAAGTTATTATATTTACAAAAAAACAAAATATTCAGCATTATATTATAAACATACTAAGGTACTGTACAGGTTAGGTTACAAGTTAGTAACAGTCCCTCAGAAATCTTTGATGGTATGAAAGGCCAGAAAACAGTCAGATACACAAAGCAGAATGTTGCAATTGTGTCCAGGTGCGGTGCCACTGCTCGCCGATGCTGGTTTATCTGCACACGTGACATGCTCTCTTAGGCTTGTCCTTCTTATCTGCAGGAGGGATGGTAGTGGAAAAATGCCGAGCAGTAAGTCTCAGGGGAGCATCTTAGCCAAAAATTCGTCTGTAAGTCTTTCTCATGCTACTTTACGTTATCAGTAATTACACAAACAGCCATGTTTATTTACCACGGTAAACACAACAAAATGTTTACAACCAAAGCAACCGGTAATGGAAAAGTAAGGTTACAATCTGAATTCACTACACAAATAGAATAGAATCAGCTAATTACTTGGAACAACTGATTGAATACCGTCCTATGGCCTGAATACTGTCAATTGGGTCTGAAAGAAAGAAATAAAAAATCAACTGCAATCTAATGGGACGGAGAAAACTACTTCGTATTCAAGCGAGAGATTATTCATGATGAAACATTATTATGATAACTTTTTAGTGTCATAGTGCTTCCCGCACGGCTATCGGGATTACCGTAGGAGGCACGTAGAGCGCTCCCGAATCCGTAACTGGATTACTAGTCAAAGAGTTAATGTTGTTTCCATAGTGTTGTAATCCATTTGAACCTTCTAGTAAGGACCTCATTTTGATGAATTGATTGTTTGTATTTGGTACTTTTTGTTATTGTCAGATTTTAAATAATGTCACAAGTTAATTACTTTTCTGTTGTATATTCAATTACTGTTCTTATTATTTGCCAATATATAGTGTGCCAGAACTTTTCATTCAGCAACAGATTTTAGAATTGGATCTTCTCATATTATATAATCAAAGGCAATACAAAACTTATAACCTGAGTTTGGATATTATAATGGTGATTGGTTAATTCTACCAGCACAGTGTCTCACCTGATGGTCTCATCCAACTGTTTGAGAGGTGCTCCCTTCTGCTCTCCATCCTCATGTTGCAACACCGCCTCATAGATCTGGAACTGTCTCAACAGGTCCAGATCTGTTCCTTGCTTTGACATGTACCTATGACGAGTTACAAGTGGTTATGAATTGAATAACCATAAAGTAAGAACTTTTTCAATATTGACAACTTGCCTTCTAAACATATCCCAGTAATAAGTGTGCTCAATTAAATCTGTATTAAAAAAATCAAACGTTTTAAATGGTGGTTTATAAAACTAAATATCCAGGATAAGGACTTTAAGAGCTCCAAAATGTGACTAATGTGGAACTTCCAATCTTCATAAAGTTCTAATATTACTTGCTCCAAAATAGTACTCTTTATAAAATAGTACATCTTTCATAAAAATGTCAAAAGTGTTCAAGTTATGAATTTTCAAAGATTAAAGGGCATAAAAAAATAAATAATTTTTTCATTGTTGTTGACATAAAAACTGAAAATGAATTTTAAAACTTAACGTTATCATTTGTACACTATTTGCTTTATATAAATTAAATTGTAATGTAACTCCTGTTATTTTAGGACTACTAGTTAGTATATCTGGTAAACGTGCTATATGTTTTTATCCAAAAGTAGTATAACTTTTATTTATTTGTTAACTATTTACAATAAGACTCTGAAACATTAAAATTTAGAGAACAGAACATTTTTAATATAAAGAAATAATGTCAGTGTTCCAGAAATAGAAACAATCTGGGAAATTGAAATACTATAGTTTTGTTGTAGAAGAGACTCAAAGAAACACACAGACAAAAATAAATTACAGATTTTCAGACATTTTAGATTATTTTGTGTTACTGATAAATATCTTTTCATCCTTTAAAATTATCAATGTCAATATTAAACTTTAAATATATAATTATATTTTATATTTAAACATTATGATACTTAAAAATGCTGGTTTCAATAAAAAAAAAAAAAATAATAAATATGCACATTTAAAGTTCAACTTGGAAAGAATAATGGATGAACAAACCTTCTGATGATGTTCTCGAACCCTTGCTCTTCCAAGGCGTCCACCTGGTCATAGTAGGTGTCCTGGTCAGGGAGGCCGTTGAGGGTCTTGTTGATGAGGGATGTGGCATAGATCAGCAGCTCTGTATCAGCCGCATCGTACTCCTTCATCAGCCGCATGACATTGCTCCACAGAGCATTGCCTGCAAAACATTGATTTCATCGAGGAGAAGCTTTACATCAAGTGTAGAAATATGAACTTACAAACTTATAGTGGGAATTATATATTAATTGTGAAGGAAACAGGATTTTTCCGGACATTTGCCATCGTTCAGTGAAACAATAAATCAGTAACACTACGTTTCGAGATCTGCAATCTGATCTCTTCTTCAGGTAAAGAACTAACCTAATACATAATATTACAAATTAGGTTAAAATAAACAAATCTTACCAAAGCGTTGTGGCACGCCTAAGTCAGGAATCACAACCTACATGTTGTTTGTCAACTTCACTAACTCTATAAACGGAAATGTCCGGAAAAATCCTGTTTCCAAATTAGAGAAAAATACTGGTAGTGAATGAAAAAAATTGATTACTTGTTTTTAAATTTTATCAAATTATGAATAATAGTTTCATGCAGAGTATATAATTACTAGACAATAACGCTTAGGTCAATATTTTAAGTGCCGATTGTTGATTTCCTTATTTTAATCTCTGTTTAAGTTTCACGACTTCTAGAAGTTGATGAAATCTACATCTAAAAGATTATGTAGTGATACATCACTGAGAAAATATGTTAAAAAGCACCAACACAATAAACATACTATTTTCTATTATATGTTTAAATTTAAAAATTATTGAAAGTAGGTTAGTAGGTTAACTTACCAAACTCTTCTGAGATCAGTATTATGCATAAACCATTCCCTATTCTCTTTCAATAAATTCATCAGATAATCCAAACTTGTATTTCATATTGTGCATAAATAAGTAACGAATACCTTGAGTAGAATCCACTGACTGAATGGCCTTGACCAGAAGCACACTGTTGGTCTCTACATATTCCACAAACACCAGGAGCAGTTTCAGAGCTGTCTTGACCACCAGCCGGAACTTGGAGGCCACTAGTGTGTAGAGCCACTGGACTGTTGGGCTGTGCTCCATCACACCGTTCATTCCATCCACATATAGCATCACCTGACCAAGGGCTGAAACATATCGAGATCTATATTGTTGGGGAACTTAGATATGCTGCAAGTCAGGAGCAGTTTCAGAGATGTCTTTGCCATCAGTTGAAATTTGGAGACCACTAAAGAGTAAAGCTACATCATTCATCCCATCCATATATAGAATCAACTGGCCAAGGGCTGAAACATATAAAGATGTTTATAATTTTGGGGACTATAGATATGCTGCAAGTCAGGAGCAGTTTCAGAGCGGTGTTGACCACCAGCCAGAACTTGGAAGCCAAGACAGGCCAATCTATCTGCAACTAATCTGCAAGTTAGTGTGGAACTTCAGTTCTCCATGAAAAGTTTAGATCACGATTTGATAAAAAAATAAAACAGATTTTAAGGAGAAAACCTGTTTGAAGTCATATAAGGATGTAATTCCAATTATATTTTAATCAAGTCAAGAATTAAACCTTGATTTAGGACAAGCAACTAGACACTAATTCTAGTAAAGTCTGGATTAGGGTGAGAAGTTTCATCATACATTACTGAATTAGTTTTGATTAAGATCTTATCCTACTTTGTTTTGAGACGGGGCAATAGAGGAGTACTAAAATAAAAGGTTTTCTGACTGTAAATCATTGTTATATCTGTTTCTAGTTAAGAAATAAAGTATGTATTTATTTAAGGTCTGTAAAAGCATTGTATGATCTAACTCTTATTTTGTGTCTGAATTATTTATTTCCTCAAAGTTGTATTCAATCTCTTATGGAAAGATTCAGAATAATTTTAATTATATTTTACATAGTAGAGTTATGAAGACAGGATATAATTTCCTTTTCTTCAACAACATTAAAAAATAGCCACTTTTTAGAAGTGTCCAAACAAACAAAAAGACTGAAAATAATTTTTTTTAATATAAAGAAGAAATTTGCTAGTCTAGATGTACCTTAACATTTTTTAAATACAAGGTGAAGTAAAGATTCTGGGATCATTGAATTACAATTTATCCAGTAATTTTGTCTTAGTTTCCTTAATTAATGCTGCAATCACAGATTTACCTCTTAATTCACTTAACTTTAAACAAATATTGAATTCTCTTTTGGATAACAGGATCACTTTCAAGCAAAAAAACCTTTTTTTTATTTGTTTAAGCGGTCATTCAAATTTGATGTAGATAATATATATGACTTCATGAGAAAACAGACCTTTAATCTTTATGTACATTGCATGGCAGAAATATGTGATGATGAGTAGTACTATGTGGTTATACAAAAATAACAACACTTCTCTAAGCTCTTGCTTAAAATTGTAGGCTGAATTACATTTTCAATTTTCATGTTTAATAATTTTGATGAATTTAACTTAAATATAATGTATATTTTAGTTACTATAGTCAGAGTGGATTTAATAGAAAAAATGTATTACTAATCTTGCGTTATATATAATTACTGCTTGCCTTGTTTGTCATCATATAGAACATAGACAGAATGTTTCAAAGTGGCAACAGATTTTAGCATTGGATGACATTGTTCATACAGAATATAGATAAAACAACAGAAATGTAATAAAAAAATACTGCAGTACTTTTTTAGTAAAAGCCTATTACTAGTAAAAAGGCTTTCTAGTAATAGGCTTGTTGATGTCCATAACAAGGAGGATTGGGAGTACTGAATCCTCTTTCCGCCATGTCCAACAAAATAAATTTGATAGGGAGTTTCTATCATCTCTTAGTTATGCAACTGATATAAAATATATATACTAAGAAGGAATGGACTTCAACAAGCAAAACAATCAAGGACACTGAGAAGACGCAAATTGAAAGTGACATTAAGAGAAAGATAGATCCGTATCATCATGAAGAGGTCAGTAGAAGAGATAAATGTACATCACAAACATTACTGTACTGATGACTCAGACCATCTGAGTGTCAAGCTCGGATCATTGAACGCTTGTCTCTGTGCAATCCGCAACCATTGAGAGAGCCAGGGTTACATCAGGCCGTGTGAGCCAATGTCACTACACCCATTAACAGTCTACAATCTGCTGTGATGTATGCTGACCCAGTGATCTCATCTGTACTGACACAACCTTCTTCCACTTGTCTGTGCTGTGACCTGGTATTTTTTGGGGTGTGGGATGATTGCACACTACAAAAAGCAAATGTTAGTTACATACCCTAGAGAGAGAGAAAGAAAGATTGGATAATGATACTGACATTCTCAACAGATCGAGGTTTAATTAATTAGTATAAAAAGTTGTCATACCTCAAGAATATAAACTGTCTTGTTCTGTTATTTTTTTAAATTTTAGTGAGATAAAAATAACTTTATAATCTGAAAAAATGTATATTTAGTCATTAAATAGGCCTGTAATATTTGCACCTTGAAGTTTTTTTGGACCTTGGTGAGGTTCCTCCTATGTTGCTGCAGCTGGTCATATCATATGTTGGTTCTTGGAAGCTACCCACCTGTTCTGGAAGTTTCTATATGTTCTTAGCTGATTTCCACTTCATTTTTTCCAGTTTAACTAGCATGTTATAATTTTTAGATCTCTCTTTTTTGTCCCAAGTCTTGTCCTAATAACTTCATAGGTGTTTTTCTGGATTCATTTACTTATGTGCGTAAGATTTTCTAATGTTCAAAAAGCTGCTGAACTACACTTTATTATCTTGGAAATTTGTGGCCTAGACTCTTCATTATCAGTAGAATAATTACAGTACTATGGAGACCTTTCTTTAGACACTCTTGGTATCTTTTGTTTTAAAAGTAATTAAAACAAACACTGATCACAAACCTCTAAGGATGTAGTTTTGGTAGTTCTGGTCCGCATCAGAGCCCACCTTGATGAGACATGCAAGTCCATCGTTCTGAACAAACTCGTGCACCAAGTCTTTGTCTTCCTGTTGAAACATATTTCATTGTTATATTCATTTAACAAAGACATCCAATCCAATCCTAATATTATATAGTATTTGTATTGTATAGTATGATAATTTTGTAAGGCTTTGAGCCTTATTTAAGAGTAATAAGAGTTTGAGCTAAGAAACAAAAATGTAAAACCTACATTACATTGGACCTACGCTAACACTTACTATTTTGTATTGTACAGTTAAATTAAACACCAATCTATATATATATATATATTTATATATATATATATATATATATATATATGAATATATATATATATATATATGAATGTTTGTGTGTTTGTCCTTTATGGAATCGCAAAATATTAGACAGACCATTATGAAAATTTGTATGTATACGTATTTTTCCACGGAGAAGGTTTATAAGCTATGCCCATTGATGTAACTCACCACCAACCGGTGCTGCAAAAGATAAAAGGTTTAAAAGCGCCTGCACACTATAAACTGCAACTACGAGACAATTACGTATATTACATAGCCAAACACTATTTGAAGGCGCTAAGTTTATTATGTCTTTAAGATACATTTCTGATTGAACTTAAAGTTTGAGTGTTTGACCACTTTACAATAAAGTACATGTACGTGCACAATGGCTATAAACATAAACAGATTTTCTTGATCGTGGCAACAAGGCAAACTCTACATCGGCGTTGCAAATATAATTAAATTAAACCAGAAGTTCACATACACGGGCAAAGCTTACGAAAAGCGTGCAAAGCCGCGGGAAACAGCTAGTACAATATAAATACTGGATAAACATAAACAAATACCAAACTAAACCCTACTAGCCTATGTAGCAGGATAAATTTATTTCTATAATAACTGTGCCGCTATAAGTTCTACAAGGGAGATAATTTATAAAATGTGTCAAATATTAATTACTTATTTGTTTACTTATTAAAATTTTTTATATATTTTGAAAATTTGTTACTCATGGAGATAATTTAATAGCCATGGGACAGTTTTACTTTAACTTATAAAGTACATTTCTTTCACAATGTTGTTATATGTTCTGTTTCTTTTTTACTATAGAGTACTTCTCATATCCTAATAACACATCCTATTCAGAGTTGGTGGAAAAAATGAAGCCTAGGTCTAAGTTGGATATTATTTTAAAGATATTGAAATAAGTACCAATGGCATAAACATTTAAAGCTGTGAAGAGAATTAAAGTCTTTTTTTAAGTTTTTCATCTCCAGCTGGCAACCTCCAACTTTTTTATACCAACTGAAAAAAGTAAAGCTAATTTTTGAGGACTTCCCCCCGTGACACACCTTTTGTTTTACTTCTATTTTCCCAAACTCGTTTCTTAGTACATTGTTCATCATCCCAATAAGACTTTAATATTATATTAAATTATATCTATGCTGCTAATTAATATTTTCAATTGACTGTTCATGGGATGCCCTTTAAGATTTAAAAACTAACCAATTAAAACATGTTTACATTTACCTGAAATATTTGCTTCAGAGAAAACAATGCTCTTCTCAGTTCTCTTCCTTCAGATGACATCAGCTTTTCTAAAAAAAGAAACTTTGGTAAATTTTACAAAAATCTATAGTACAACAAATCACAAAAATTAGTTCCAAGTTTTTGAAGTGACGAGTTCCTGTATCTCCCAAATGTCATAAAAATAAATGACTTTTATACCAAAAAGTTTTTAAATTTGAAAAATGTCATTATTGGAATTAAATACCACGTATTTACTCATTTGTATTATATTTCAGTAACAAACAATATAAATAATATATTGATTGTGATTATTGTTATAATTTCTTAACGGGTTATAAGTATGATTATTTACTTTCTTTGTGTATCACATGTTGGTAACAATGTTTAGATAAGTACTTAACATTGTTATTTTGAGAATGGGATTAGAGAATAATTTTGTATCTAATATTTTAAATTTATTTAAAGTTTAAATATTGCTTTAAGAGTAAAAGTTTAAGAATTAAAAAACACTTAATACTTATAAGGTCCTTTGATAAAAATCTAGGTCATCTCAAAATATAAGTAAGTCTAGTTAAGATAAACATACTGTAACTTAATGTCACATGATAATCGTAACTCAAATTTCAACACATAAACCAAATAATTACTTACAACCCAGTATACTATTCACAGATAACATTAAATATTTACTTCAAAATTATGCATGTTAATTTATTTTTTACAATGTTAATGAACGTGAGACCTTGTGTCCACAATGTAACCTAAAAGAAATAATGCACCAATAAAATCTACGTTTATGATAATACTTTTGTAAATGTAAATTTAATTCTTTTTATGTCTATATTAATCATTAAAAGTTTATGCAACTGTTGAATTTAGAAATTAGTCATTTAACTACAATCTCATACTGATATTTTATGTCACAAAACCTAATTATTGTTGGTCGTTTGTTTTTGAACATGAATTGAAAAAGAGTTGCCGTGATGTTGCCAAAAATGACATGAGAGATTTATTTTATTTAACAACTTTTAAAACATTAGTAAATATTTAGCTATGATAGGAAGGTTGGATTCAATGCAATGTTCGGTTCAGTTCAATTTCACCTTCCACTTAGTGCAGGATCTGAAATCTGATGATGTCACAGATTTGGTTCCTGTCTGAAATGTCTACATCCTGCTGAAATGATAAAACAAGTTGATGACAGAGAAACTCAAAACGAACTCTTGAATCATTTCGACATCAGGGACACCCAGACTACAAAATGAAGTGGAGTGTACATTGTTTCATCAGATATTCAGAAGCTACACTAGGCAGAAAGTGAAATGGAGATGAACTGAACATTCACAATAAATATGTCTTGGACTTGAAAGTGAATTATCACATGAGGAAATTTGAAAAGTTTTAATACTTACTGCCAGTACTGTCACTTTAAAATCGAAATAAGTTAAAAGTAGTTTTAGATTTTCACTGATTTTTTCTTAATAATCAAGATGAAAACTGATTATTTTTTATTTGGACACATATTGATCTTATTTTTTAAATGAGACATTTCACATAGTTTTTAAACAAAAAATAAGGGTGCAAAAGTATTTGAAGTTTAACACTGTTCTTTTAGAACTAGAATCAATATGGTTGCCACAAGAGCCCTGCTCTTGAGAATGGTTTTTAATGCTCCGATTTGATTACATATTTATGAGACAGCTTTGCAACAAAGCATTGTAAGTATATTGGTATCAAAAGAAATAGTTGGCAACATTTTGGCAAAATTGAGATCCAGCTTTAGGGAATTATTAAAGACGTTTTTAGAGAGCTCAGGTTAATGACTAAAATTCAAACTATCATTAAGTAATGAAATAAGAGACTATTGTACAGGGAAACAAAACATTCAAGTTCCCTTCCCTAAGGGAGTGAGTGACTATTGTTGAGTCTCTCTAGCAAACTGCTCTCTTGTCATGAATAGCCCAGAGCAAAATACCGATGGCTGATTGATTGTTGGATCTCAGCTGTGCCAATAAACAAGAAACAAACCAGCTGAGACTAGCTATCATGCTGAATAGCAAAACGTTACAACAGTAATTTCTCTTAAATTGTATAGTCATTTATACTGTCTAGGCCTTGCTTAGTCCCCTTAAACTATCTAGTCCTATTTTCCCTGGGATAGCAATTAAATTGTGGAGATCCTTTCAAATTTGTAAGAGTGCGCTTTCAGGTCAAAGGGAAATATGAAATCAACAATGCAATGAATAATGGGAGTTTTAAATGAATTTAAATTGTAGTTAAGATGTCATTGTTGTGAAAAAGATAATAGAAAAATATTCCTATGTGCCAAGTTTCTTGCCCTCTCCTGATGTTTGAAGAGTTAGGGGTTTCAAACATGAGTGGGTTGGTTCTGGGCAAGCCGGATATTTCTTCTTTTTGGTTTTAAGGAATTGGTACTGAGGATGCCCAAAATTCCAAAAATCTTGGTTAAGGCAGCAGTGTAGGAATCATGTTTCGTAAAAGAAAATTACGTTGGACGACAATTTTCTACTTTGAAACACACCTCTTACTTTGTTTAGTGGTTTGCAATACATGTCTGCTGTAAGTGTTGTCTCACCCATGTCCATGGAATCAACAAAAGTGACACTACCATTATCCTTAAAATGACGGCTATAATTTTTTAATCAAAGTACACAGCTTTTCCAGATTGGGTGAAGTAAAATGATGCCACTGCATTGAACATTAAACTCATAGTATGGGGAGGGGCTTGCGCATTTATTTTATATCCATTAATGACTGTACAAACCTTAGTTATTAAGGTGTTTAAAGTAACACTAAAGATATCCGACAATCTTGCTTTATAAAGAAAAATAATTGTTACCTCTGTCACACATAGATTTCTACCAATAAATACTGTCATTGGATGCCTGCAGGCCCCTAGAGTATTAAAATCTCATAATTATACAAATCCCTATTATGTGGCAAATTTATTAATCAGAAATAATCCACAACAGACAAAGGATCTAAAGGCTCGCTGGCCGCATGCCAAACCCTAACCTCTGTCTCACTGCTTTACTGTTTACCTATTAGCCAATGGTGCTGGTGCCGGTGTCAACTTCCTTCTCCAGATTAGTATTAATACCATAAATATAACCCAAATATAGCATTTATTAACACACTCGATTCCATATTAATAACCAATATTATCTATTGTAAGTAATATATTTTATGTTTGTTACCCTGAGAGTGTTTGATAAAAATATAAATACATTATACTAAATGGTTTGTGACATACATTCATATAGTCCGTGGCCAGACAATACCAGTGAAGGTTCAGGTGGCGCGCCCACACCTCGCCTCACCACGCAAGTGAGACTCTTATAAGATACTGTCCACTGCTGTCTGGATTCACGTGCAGACAATACCAGTGAAGGTTCAGGTGACGCGCCCACACCTCGCCTCACCACGCAAGTGAGACTCTTCTAAGATACTGTCCACTGCTGTCTGGATTCACGTGCAGACAATACCAGTGAAGGTTCAGGTGACGCGCCCACACACCTCGCCTCACCACGCAAGTGAGACTTTTATAAGATACTGTCCAATGCTGTCTGGATTCGCGTGCAGACAATACCAGTGAAGGTTCAGGTGACGCGTCCACACCTCGCCTCGCCATGCAAGTGAGACTCTTCTAAGGTACTGTCCACTGCTGTCTGGATTCACGTGCAGACAATACCAGTGAAGGTTCAGGTGACGCGCCCACACCTCGGCTCGCCATGCAAGTGAGACTCTTATAAGATACTGTCCAATGCTGTCTGGATTCACGTGCAGACAATACCAGTGAAGGTTCAGGTGACGCGCCCACACCTCGCCTCGCCATGCAAGTGAGACTCTTCTAAGATACTGTCCACTGCTGTCTGGATTCACGTGCAGACAATACCAGTGAAGGTTCAGGTGACGCGCCCACACCTCGGCTCGCCATGCAAGTGAGACTCTTATAAGATACTGTCCAATGCTGTCTGGATTCACGTGCAGACAATACCAGTGAAGGTTCAGGTGACGCGCCCACACCTCGGCTCGCCATGCAAGTGAGACTCTTATAATATACTGTCCAATGCAGTCTGGATTCACGTGCAGACAATACCAGTGAAGGTTCAGGTGACGCGCCCACACCTCGCCTCGCCATGCAAGTGAGACTCTTCTAAGATACTGTCCACTGCTGTCTGGATTCACGTGCAGACAATACCAGTGAAGGTTCAGGTGACGCGCCCACACTTCGCCTCGCCATGCAAGTGAGACTCTTATAAGATAATGTCCAATGCTGTCTGGATTCACGTGCAGACAATACCAGTGAAGGTTCAGGTGACGCGCCCACACCTCGCCTCACCACGCAAGTGAGACTCTTATAAGATACTGTCCAATGCTGTCTGGATTCACGTGCAGACAATACCAGTGAAGGTTCAGGTGACGCGCCCACACCTCGCCTCGCCACGCAAGTGAGACTCTTATAAGATACTGTCCAATGCTGTCTGGATTCACGTGCAGACAATACCAGTAAAGGTTCAGGTGACGCGCCTACACCCCGCCTCACCACGCAAGTGAGACTCTTATAAGATACTGTCTAATGCTGTCTCAGTCCATCTCAGTTCAATCGTGTTGTAAATCATCACCACATGAATCATTCTGGCTGTCTCTGTTCAGCATAGAGACGCGGCAACGGCCTGGCCACTCCTGTGGAATGTCTAGCCGGCTCTCGTTTGTAAATGTTGACCGACGAAAGAAGCGAATAATTACACCCTAGCGATAAAGCTGCTTAAAAATCATATTTCCAACTATGCGCGGATACTGTGCGGGGCGTGAGCGTATGATTCTGGCACAGGGAATTATCAAAATTATAATAAATTCTTTGATCACAAATATTTTAAATAATCAAGGCTCCTCATTGTTTGAACAACTCTAATTAATGCAACCAGCTAATGTTGTTAGAGTTGATAGTTTAGCTTTCCATGGAGGTATTGTAAATTCTTCTTATGTTAAAAAATGAATGAGTGATGTATAGCAATAAATGAAGATTGCAGTCTTAGATTCCAACAGGCGCAAACTGGATCGATCGCGTAGAGGCAGTCGGTGGGACAGACAGAATTAGTGTGACGTTTTGTGTCAGGGGAGGATTTACATGCGGTTGCGTGGCTTCACTTACGTCTAGGTGGCTTACGTGGAGCTGTATCTCTTACACAAGGCCTGCCGCAATAGTCCACCCATTGTCTCGCCGTATGTGTCAGTGCTCCATTCATGCGGTGACAATGCCGTCATTGATATTTCGGCACTCGTATTCTATTCGGTTTCTACGAAGTCCCCAATAATGATGGGTTTGACACTTCTGCAAAACATGCTTGTTTTACTAATTGGACACGGGGAACTGAAGTCGAGATGACCACTAAAATACTTACTACGGTCAGTAAATAAACATATGGGAAGATAGAAGTAAATAAACATGTGGAAGCATAGACTAGAACAATTTCGATCTGAGAGAGTGAAAGGAAGGCTGCGGTCAATCGGATTTCAAATCCGAGTCAGTTGCGGCAATCTTGTCCTGTCCAGAATTGATCGGAATCAGCATTGTACAGAACAAACACAAAGGTTCGCACTGTGAATAGACAGTTGGGAGACGAAATTTTCAGTTTTAGAATAGTTCAACGAACTCTGAAATTCTAAATAAGAAATTTCAAGAAAGAAAACGCAACACTACATTTCGAACATTGAAATCCACCCTATTCTTCAGGTGCAAAACCCTAATACAATTAAAAAAACTAAAAATTGTAGCAATGGACTGCCACTGAGACTGGAGAGAATGATGTCACTGCAACACGTCACACCCGAACTAACGAAGGTGGAGCACGAGGAAGCTCACCACGAAACTTAGTGTTATACTGTTATACTACTGGGAGAAAGAACTTCAACCAGACACGCCAAAGATCGTGCTACTGATAATTCATCTCGGGTCTTATCATAGTTACCCCTAATTTCATTCTACGTATAGCGCGTGTGTCTTGGTCGTTGCTTCTTTATAAATGAGATTGTATAACTAATGTACAACGGCAATACCCTACAACCGCGATAACTAATGGTGATATGGCCAAATCTCCTCTACTCACCCTTAAAAAACTACACACTGCAAGTAGTGTGTGTCTTGCCGTGGCTTCTTGCTTTATCAAATCAGATTGTACACACTGACGGAGAACGGCCACACGCTACACCCGCGATCCTACCACCGCTAGACAGCCATTTACTCCAAGAACGATTTTTTTAAACCATGCGAAAACACCACACGCACTCCATCAGTCAAACATGGAAATCCCTACATTACTTCCTTGTTTGTTGTTGTTTTAAATGGGATTGTTTCGGGTAAATATGTTTCTTATTGTATATTACTAATTACTCTCTGTCAAGAATTGCCTATCAGTTGATACTGCCAATTAATTAAATGTTTCTTGGTATATAACGAAAACTCGTGTCCGATTATTAAGTAAAAGCTGGTTCGTTGTACTCGTCTGTGTCTAAATCATCAACATTGAAAATTTGTTTGTCATAAAAGCATGCGGAAAAATTTTATTGTGATGTGCAATAGCATCTGAGACAAGAATACTGAATTCAATGAATTAATTCCATTCACATATAGGCAAGTTAACAGTGGTTTGATCGAATGCCCTAAAATATCAGTTTTTAAATAAACTCACTTAAATAAAAGTGGAAAACCACGTTTAGGGGTTACATTTTTTTGGCAATCGTAAGTTACAACAAACGTAGCGTAATGCGTCATATTAAAGTTCTATAATTTACTACCTCAGAATCAATTTTATATTTAATAAGGGATTGTATATTTAATTAAAAAACAATAAAAAATTAGCATCTTAAAATATGAACCTTAGATCTTTCGTTTCTGACGTTGACCTCGTGCAAGTGTAATATCCACCCAAATTTGAAAATCTCCCTTACTTTTTCAATATAACCAATTTTTTTTGCCGACAACGAATAATCTACAACAATATCAAGTCATTATTCCTACAACTTCTGTTGGAGCCACCAAACAAATGTGATTCTCACTTCTCTGTTGAAAGGTTTGCCCGTACTCCACGGAGCCAGAACCGAACTGACAGTGTCAATCCGTCACGGGACACAGAGTCCACTTTATAGCGAGTCATCAACTCGAAGATTCAGTGAATAGAGACCAAACATTTCTAAATGTAGGCGAGTGCCCAGAAGGCTTGTTAGCTCGATGCCGTGTCGTGCTGCTGGAAATAGGCCTCACTTTCACGTGCCGTACTGCGGCACTGTCGTCGCCGTGCCGACAGGAGAAGCCCGGTCGTGATGGCGACAATCAACTCGCCGGAAATGGCTCAGAACGAATCACCGTGCTCCGATAGTGGCTTCCATCTCGACTCTTTACTTGCGTGAATCTTGTGATTCATTGAGTCAAGAAACCGGCGGGGTTTCCTCAACGCTAACGACGAGTAGTTCCGCTAAGGAATTGGAGATTTGCTTGATCAAAGTTTGATCTTTTGTAATTTTTTGGAAAGGGGAAAACTCGACAGAGGTTTAATTATAATTATTGAGCTCTCTGTTACAGAAATAGTACCATGTGTCTAGGAATCAATCAATACATTAAAATACTCCAATGAGATAACTGTGCGAACTTATATGTCCCCCGTGCTAGTAAAATTGTCATTACCGTGTTCTGAAACGAATATATGGACCACTCTGTAATAATATTTTGAGTTTCTTTGTGAATAATACCAAGTTATTAAGCTCTGGGGGTTTTGAAACAACCAATCAATATTCTCTGGCATTTAAATTCTAAGAGTTCAGTGTAATGAATATTTACTGTGCACTGGTTGGCTTTATTAGATTAGATATTGCAAGCTCTTCTTAATACAATGCAAGATTACCCTACACCACGTATCGCGTAAACAGGCTTCGCTGAGTTTGCATGAACAATCTCAAGTAAACAGCTCAGTCTATGTGTATTACAGGTACAACAGTTAGGCTGTATGTACTATAAGTATTATGGATGCATTATACGGTTGCCGTGTATGTGACTATAAGTAAGTTTACAAATCCATTAAATTTACTATTATTTCCTCGTTATCGAGCAAAAAAGATTCACATTTCAAAAGAGTAAAATGAGATGCAACTACCAACCATCCTATACCGTGAGACAATAAATGTTTGTTTAGGCCCCCTCATAAACTTCTACCGCATGATATTTACCAGCCGCAGTATTTGAGTAGGTTATCATGTCAACCCCAGTCCTAGAGGCCGCAGAGTCGGTGATATGTGGAGCTATAACTGGCCCGGACCTGTTCTGCTCATGAGGACATTACTGTAGCAGTGTTCCTAGAAAGGCGAGCCGCGACTGCATTTCCATTATTTCATTGTTGCTTGTGACAGTGACGCTGTACCCGGATGTTGCGGCACGTGAGTACATAGCTCTTTGGAGCAGTATGACACTTACTGGAATAACTATATCATCCGATGTACAACAGATATTCCCGAGTCCGTTATCAAATGATCAACTTTTAAATTGACAGTTTTGACCCAGACAGAGATTGCACTGGTCTGAATACAGAACCAGAACGAGTGATGAGGTCAAGAAGGATGGAGGCGCCCCCTGGTGTCCTTGTCCAGCGGAGACAATAGCAAGGTCCCGCGCGATCCAGGCTCCAGCAGAAGGCGACAGTGTCAAGAGTGAGTCAGAATAGTATTCTCCTCTTTTGATAACCATGTTACTCTTACGAAGATTATAGTGAAATATACATCAAAAGTAAAAGGTCACAAATTTGGTATCATTACACTAACAGACGAACAAGTAGCTCGTCTTTTTGTTTCATAACATACGTGTTTTTTTTATAAAAAAAAAATCAATTAAAATTTTGCTTATCTATCTATCTCTCTATATATAGATTGTGGTGTAATGGTAGCACATTCACCCGGCAAGTGAGAGATCCGGGTTCGAGTCCCGGTGGAGCAAGTACTTTTTGCGATTCAATGTTTATTGAAATAAATTAAATTCGGCTATTGCCATTTATACAAATTTAATGAATGTAAATAGAAGTCATTTGACACGTATTCGGTCTTCCGATCATATGTTAGTTTGGTTATTTAAACACATATGTGAAAGAAACGGCCAAATACAAAATAATTGAATCGTAAAAAGTGAGGGCTCTGTGGTGTAATGGTAGCACATTCACCCGGCAAGTGAGAGATCCGGGTTCGAGTCCCGGCGGAGCAAGTACTTTTTGCGATTCAATGTTTATTGAAATAAATTATATATATATATATATATATATATATATATATATATATATATATATATATATATACATGTATATTTCTCACAATCTCTCTATTTCAATAAAAGTCCGCATTCAATAAAAGAACGCATTCTTCAGTGATCGTAAGAAAATATAAACATTTTAGCTACTTACCAATATTTCGAAAGGTTTAAAATACATTTTTAAACTTCTGATGAAGTGGGAGTATTGAATATAAATTCGAAGAAGCGAGAGTATCTTCCTTGTTTAAAACTTTAAGGAGATCCTCCGAATCACAAACATATGAGAAACACATTTCTTTACTCTCAATATGACAAATAGACAAGAGTGCTGCAGCCATGCACACACTGAAAGTACATATTTTTGGTCACAACTACTATCGGTGAAACCCGTATGTTTCCCACGTAAAGAAACGCGTATTTTCTTAAAAGTCCTCATCTTTTCACCATATGCTTCCACCTGTGTATCTTCATTAAAATCATTAAAAAGGACGACATTATTTGTCTTTATGGTGATGTACTAATTTTATTTTATTCCTAAAATGTTCCTCTTTTAATACCAGTATTTTGTAAATGGCGCAGGTTAAGGAATAAAATACATTAAAAATAAAACAGGTGGAGTACGTATTTTTGTAACTAAAATCATATATTTTGTATTTTGGTAGTATTGGTGGCATGTTGGTGGTGAGGCGGTAATGCTGTGAAACTGGCAGGACAATGTCCCACACGACTTTCACCAAATATACCGCATATTTCAGCCCTGTACCTGACAGGGAACTCTGATTTTGGGAATTACCCTAAGAAAATACTCAGCAGGTATGTCAGAAAGAGTTTTCAACATAGTCGGGTCTTCAGCTATGACGTCATTAATATGGCAGGCGTTCACACAGGTATGTTAGCTGTCAAATTCCTTTTTAGACGGATTCTGAGAATGTCACGTTTTCGACACCTATCACATGGATGTATCACAGAAAACGTGCTGGTAATAACCACTCGTAAAAATAAACATATCACACAATATATTCGGTAATACTTGGAATTTAATAATCTACGAAGTGTTTTTATAGATTTGTCAGCGTTTCATGTTTGATATACATTTTCATTTAAATAATCTAAAATCCATGTCAATATACTTATTGTTGTTCGTTCTGTGTAGCTTAACATTTACATAACCTTGCAACTGTGCCGATAGATACAAACAGTTCCAATCGAAAAATATGTACAAGCTAAATTACGATTGAAACCTGAACAATCTGTCATTAATCATTTTTCTTTTGAAAGCTTCATAATTCGATTTTGATTCTTGTATAAATACTGCAAGAGAAAATAAATCAAAACTGATTATTTTAGAACAATAAAATAAACGTAAAACTGCACTCACCAATGATTGTGTGAACACGCACTGATAGTTGTGTTCGCAGTACGATAGAGTTCTTCCGACTGAAACAGAATTACACATTTTTATTAAGTACAAATCACTGCAAAATATCCATAAACAGATTAACAATCCTAAAATTAATGTTTTGTTTGATTTTACATAAAGAATTTGCTGTAGGAGTTTTTTAATTTTCAAATAAAAGACCAATAATTAAGAATCTTACAACATGTGCTCTGTAAAAATGTGCGGATACTTTTTACTCTTGTAAAAGTGACGCAAAAGTGGGCAAAGTGAACAATAACAATCTGTTGCTAACAAGCTTTTATCATTATACCAACTGATAAGGATTACCGAAACCAAAACAAACAAAAGAACGTAAATTTACAAAGCGGTGAAGAAACTACTCGTGGAACAAAATGAGGCAATACCAAAGAGTAATATTTCCACACTGCCATAACACCTGTTTAGCCTACTTCCATTTGCATAATCAATATCATGTTGGATGGAAAGTAACTTTAAAATAATACGTCCCCGTCAAGTGTTTATTCTAATTGGTATTTTAGGCAGGTAAATTATGACATCCGCTATAGCACAGAATATACTGCACGCGAGATATATTAGTAGGCATACAGCTGTGGTTTGGCGGCCTTGACTAGCACTTCATTATACGTATTATCACATCTGCATACCAAAACCAAACGCGGCTCTAAATGAAACTGCTTCGGCCCATTTTTTTTCTCGTTTACACCGTGGAGTACTTAGAATTCTGTAAGACACCATAGAGAAGTTTCATGACCACGTAGTTTAGTGGGCACCATACGTATGAATGAATACTAAGCCTAAATATGCCAGTGACAAGTCCGCATTTACATAAACTCGATAGATTAATGACAACTGTGTTATTTTAAAATTTATTAATTTATAAATGCACATGTTGTGGCAAGATATACGTGTACATTGTACTTACTTATAAGTTTCAAATTATCGTCTTTTGTATAATAAACAACAAAAATTAGATCAACCAATTCCTCGCCTACCACTTTGTTTCTTACATCTTGTTTCCAATTAATTTCGATGGAAACAAACCAATTTACCTATTCGAGGAAAACACAATATTCTATAAGCCAAAAGGCAATTTGCATTAAGTAAGCACACAAGTTGCTGTGTCTTGAAATCGACAGAGGAATTTCCTATAAGAAATCGACCGTCAGCCGCGATAATTTTTGTGGAGATCGAAATTTAATGTGAGTGTTTCGAAAGAGTTAAAACATGTCGAAACGATATCGGAATCAAGAGAACATTCTTCCATCGATTTAAAGAACCAGGTTGTGTGCTTATACAAGGCAAACTGATTCTTGGTTCTTTAAAGATAAATGTTCAAATACGAGTTTCCTAAGAAGAAATCTTTCACCCTTATTTTATACCTCAGCGATGAGGTAAAATATGTGGGACCGATAACTATCTTGCAGTGGTATAAAACACTTCTCAAAATTTTGAATAATTCGATTTCTCGGGGAAAGTACAGTGAATAACAGTGTGATTGATCTTTTTGCGCTTATTAAGTCTATTGAAATCTACAAATAACCGGCACGAAGAATTACTGAAGTAATTAAGTCATGAACAATAAAAATACAATTTCTTTCAAAGAATAAACAAGTCTTTGTCCGTTCAATTTGATCCGTTAGACATCTGGAGGTATCTATCTAAAAGTAAAAGGTTTGTAAACCTCACCTTTGATGTGACATTAATATATAAATTCCAAATTTGTAATTACTATAAAAGGAAATAATTATCCTCGATTTGAAAATTGTTATCTTCATAGTCACAATATGAAAAAAGGCAAAATACTGGAATGTTAAATTTGTATTTTGTATACCTAATTGTAAATGTCAAGTTTTTCTACTTAAAATGTTTAAATTTTCTAGAAATTGGATTTGATTCGTTCTTTAAATTTGAATTTAGAATATTTAGAGAATCTTGACTTTATAGTTATCTTAAGAAAATTTCTAATTCTTCTTTTGCATTTAATTTTTCTCATTTTCATTAAATTTGTAGAAAAAACTTCATTATTTTGTGTACTTATGGTTAATTTGTAATAGGTATTTAGCGCACATGAATTTTTATTGTAAACATGTTATTATTTTACTAGTTATGACAATATCGTTTTGACTCTGCTCACGTTATGATTAACGATGTTAAGATACATACACCACTATTTTGAATCGCTTCAAATATATATTATTATTTCTATACCAGTTCCAATAGGGTGGTTACATTTTTTAACTCACTTTATAAAGTAGGTACTCGCACATTATAATGTTGTTAGATAGGTTAAATAATGTAACTATCCGTGTATTTGTTGAAATTACTTTCTCAGCTAGGGACTGGAAATCAACATTATTAACATCTGTTAGTGAAATGGTGATAGTTTTGATAATTTGAGCTTATAATTTATTTGATTTCAACTGAACACTGCCAGGCATGTATTGTAACTCATGTAACATCCAGGGTTAATTCAGGATAATTAATGCCCCGCCCCACATGGGCCCAGACACCACGTCGAGATTGTTCATGAGCAGCCTTCATGCACAGAACATTCTATGGTAATACTGGCATTGGATAAGATTTATAGGACTCAATAAAACATTATAACCTTCCTTTTCCTTTTCAATAGTGAAGAGGATCTCCAGAGATTGTATAAAACTCATAACGCTATCCAACGGCCAAACCCAGAAACCATCGTTGGTGTGGCATAGCTCGTGCCTAATGGATTCTGCTGACTGGTCTTAGTTCTACTGCAATCAAACGGCAGGGTTTTTATTGTCTTTGATTGGAACTGTCCAAATAGCCACACACTTGAGCATGAAATAAGATTGGCTGTGACTTTATTTACAAATAAATGAAAATATTTCATAGTTTTCTGTTCAACCAAACTCCTGATAATAAACAGCTATTTTAAAAGTTTAGAATGATAAAAAGTAATGGATCAAAGGGTATATAACCTATAGTTTTCTTTTGTAACTCTTTGACAAATTATATGAACAATAGACCAATGGAAAAAATGTTTTATCTTTTTCTGAAAACAGGCCAATTTGTCCGTTGTTTTCAACAGATCCAAATTACTTTAGATACACATTATTTTGGTTAAATATTATTCGCAGTGTCTTGGGATGACAGTGAATGATCTCTTTCCAGTTTTAGGTAGGTTTCATAAAAGCCCTGTATTTCACTTTTTTGCATTTCTCGTTTGACCCCAGTGGGTTGGCGGTCCCATCCTTAGAGGAGCGATCAATCAAGACGCTCTTTTTGAAGGGGTTTTCCTTCTCCTCAGAACGTTTATTTGCACAATACATAACATTTTACCATCGCTTAGCACGACAAGGAACAGATCGGATTAACCGGGAACGGGTACCTCGGGTACAAAACGTCTTAACTCATTTCTCTGAGGCTGGTCTCTGTTTCCCCTCCCTGTCCGACCTCTGCGTCCATTTCGCACTCCGACTGATCAAGCGGCTGACTCCTGACCGCCAAAGCGACCCATCGGCAGAACGAATTCACAGAGCCCACCGCCAGGAGAGGTCTGTTTCCCCCTGGACGTTGGGCACTCCCAAGACCATACTCGCGGTGCCGATCAATTTTCAGACACCCTCTCTTAGGAGGGGGGGGGTGAAGAGTTAAATAGATATTGATAGAGTGGCCAGTAAAGTAAAAAGATGTGGGGTCTCATTTTGAAAGGGAATAAAATAAGATCCCATGACAGGAGCATGTCACAGGTAAGTAGGAGTAACGACATACTCAGCCCAGTTAACCCCGTGGTCAATGTCCATGTACCATAACATACGAGATATGAGCCCTGGGGGAAGACTACTGTATAATTGGATACAACACGTCAGCGTTAGTTAGTAAGCTGTCGAATTGTTACAGTAAACATTCAGTCAACTTATTCCAATGAGATGACTTTAATGTGGTTTGAATTAGCAAGAGGGCGCTAAAGTAAACTCAGTTCTTCGAATGTGTTAATCATTATGTTAATTCATCACAATATATACCCCCTTGGTGCCCTGTGGTTTCCTGTCCTCGCCCTATTGGCGCTACGACTACGTAAAAAGTAATTTTACATACAAGTCTGTATTGTCATCTGGTTTTAAGAACAAAAACGACTGTACGAATATTCTCGTGTTGTGTTAATAAATGTATGTATATTTTTTAAATATAATTTTGAGGTAACGTTCACAACAGTAAAAACATCATCGGTAAAAGGGTATTTGATATAATGATAATTCAGCAGAATATTGGATCTCCAAGAACTGCTCTACAACACAACTCAGTCTAAAGTCAGTTCGGATCAGCCCCTTGCCATAAACAGAGAAGTGATCAAGTCTACTAAAGTAACATAAACATGTATTAATGACGGAGTGACACAGAGCAGTTCTCCAGAAAGATTGCCCGTACTCGCTCTGTCATTATCTCTTAATTCGCACTCTCCCACACCACCCGAGCGTACTTAATGATCCTGCTAACATACGATTTGCACTCGTTGATTACAGGCAAGGGACAGGTCGTTTATTGAAGATTTAGTCCGTGCTTCAGAATCATGGGGCAACACATTTCTCAAAGAGTAATAAAAGGGCACACCATGAAACGTTAAATTCAATTTTTAATGAGATAAGAGACAACTGGAACCTAACTGGGAGACAAGTACATTTTGTAAGTAATTTTCACACTATCACTTCCAGCTCTAGAACTACTGTAACAATTTATAAAACAGAAGTAACAAATCTGTATTGTTATCCAAGGACGATAAGGCGATTTATATTGGAATAATGAAGCTAGTAAGATCTCTTTCTTTAGCTACTATTCCAGGGGTGAAGGGGTTTGATATAAATTACCCAAAGGGTTAGGTAACCCATACCCATTATCTTTATTCTTTATCAAATATACTTCATTGATAATGATTCAAAGAGATCACTAAATAGTATGAAGTTGGACTTCACCTCAGTGTTTTGGTCGTGTCTGATTTTTGCCTTTCTTATTTAGACGCTTTTCGCACAAGTTGTCTGTAACCAATTCTCAGCTGGTTCTCCAAGTACTTTGAGAAAATGACTTCTTAATAAACATGCTTAGCCGAACCAAGTCAAGTTCAATTTTATGATTGAACTTTGTACACCTGAGTGTTCCACGGAGAACCAATCTTGGATTTTTCTGCCTTCCTTTTTCTTTTCTTTTTGAGGCACTTTTTAATTCTAACGTAGCAAACCTTCGGATTAAAGTAGGTATTTACTCTTCCCAGAGGACAATTTGCCAACTTTCTAAGTCTCTTCAACATTCCACCATAAGAAATCTAAAATCAATGATGTTAAAGATTAAATGCAAATTGATTTCAGGACAAACTTAATTCCTCAGTTCTTCATAGCTTCCTTTTAAGGGTCACTGCTAATTACGCCTGAAGACATTTCTCAGAAAACAACGCAATTTTCTGAAAATGGCGTACACCTTTATTATGAGTTAGTTAAAGTTTCTCCCAAATAAAGTTTAATTTTTGTTATTTTAGGAAATTCCAAACTTCTGAAATCCTTTCGGTTACCCCATAAGGGAGTTGTTCTTTTGCATATTGAAATATCTTTGCCCTATCTAATGTTAAAATATGGAATGAATGTACCGAACATAAAACGGAGATGCAGTTGAGCTCCAGTCTCCAGGTCCAGGTCCAGTAGACAATCGCTGTATTACATCAGGCGAGGTTAATTATTACAGAACCGGTCGCGGTCGTGTGGCAGCGCGGCCTGGCCTGTACTTCGCCTCGCTGAGCTGCTCTCTGGAGTTGGAGGGCTGCTCACTTTTAGAACGGAAAGTTTTATTATTCAATATTTCCGATGAAGAAACAGGGATTGTACAAATCTTCCAACTCTATCTCGGAAGGAACGCCGTACTAGTGTCCCTTGAGGAAACAATTAAACAGTATAGAGTGCGTGTTCTTGTCAACAGTCTTTCAATTTGAGGTCCACACCAAAAGCAGAGTTAAGGAAAGCAGATAAAAATGTTTGAATAAAACTTTGGAACCGTTGTGTTGCTTTAAAAATCAAGTGAAAACGTGACTGCTTGTATTACCTCAAAGAAATCCCATAAGAGCTCACTTCTGTCTGATTTATACCTTCCAGTTGAATCTACTATGAATACAAAGAACAATCGACATGTCACTTACATCTGGACAATTCAATGGATGTACAGGATATCGAGATATTGGGTATAAATAGGGTTTTTTCAATTTATATGTACTGCTGTTGACACATGTTAACAATGCATATATCAAGCGTAATTTATATCGCAATTACCTGTCTTTGACATTTTATCTATTCCACACATCCATTGTTCATTCATTATTCATTCTTACTTGCACTTGCCATCCGACTACGATTTTCTAATTGCTGCTAACTCCCTAGGAGGATGATACCCAGCAGGGGCTGGAAATCCCATGAGAGTTTACGTCTGGCTGGTTTATATCTCCCATTAGAACCCACAAAGCAGAGAAAACACTGATGTGTCATTTAACTCTGGGCAACCTTATGGATGTTCAGGAGCGACACATCACTATCCGCAAATGTCGAGGTATTGACCCTTCTGGGGTGCAAGGGTAATTCGATAGATCCAGTCTACTGCGGGAGATGACTAGAGATGGGGGAGTTGGTGGTGTTAGTTCCCTAGATGTCAAAGGTTTCTGCTAGCCTAGACATACGGGTGTGCTACCCCCTGCCTGCATTGACTGGAGAAGCTGGTTCAGAGCTTGATTCCCATTCTTCTGAGAGGACATGACAAGATTAATGCTATAAATGTTTCCTCGTGGATCTCGACAGGAGGCGACCCTTACCCCAACCTTACCCATCCAGAATATCTTGTCACTCAGGAAGCAGCACAAAGTTTCTTATATGACTAGGTGCAATTTCAAAGTTTCTTGTCCTAAGAGAACGCAAAACTACCCTAGGACTTTCCACGTTGATCGATAGGTTAGTTTGCTGCGGAGAATGCGTTGGAGTGGGTGGAGCACCTATACAGCACTCAGCCTTAACATGAGAGAGTACTGTCCCCTACCCACGTTTACTGTAAGAGGATGGAACAAAGCTAACCTCTACTTCCAATACGACGACTTAGATTACTCTGCCTGCTATCCCTTCTCATGGGTTCTTGACAGGAGGCAACCCCTACCCTCAATCTTACTCATCCTCAATATCCTGTCATTATGGAAGGCTAGTGCAAAGCACGGTACTTTTAGGACCAAGTGCAATGAGTGATTTCTCAGCTTCTTATCCGTAGTGATAAAATTACCTCAAAGATAATATATTTTGTATAACAATATTATATTCGTTTTTAATGTATGTTTGTTATGTCGCAGGTATATTGCCAATTGCGCAGTGTAGCGGGTTCGGAAGTCACCTTTAAGCCTTTGGCCCCCAGGTTGTGTTAGAGAGGGCTTATTAAATTAGCTCTAAGTTTGTCTGGTAAAAAAGACATTATATGAGTATAACTATGACTCTAAAAGAGACGAAACACACTTCTGGACTTTTCATGTTTATTTTAGAAATATATTTAGTTCGAACTCGAAACACTAGTTTTTCAAAGCATCCCATTGAAAACGCTGAAGTGACAAAACAAAACAAAGAAAATAAAGAGACGTCACGGAAGAAAGGTCGGAGGACAAAGAAGTGGCAGGAGCACAACTCGCGTTACGGTGGCAGTAATTAGCGTCTAGAGTCAGAGCAAAGTCGGGCTGGTTCCCGTGAGAGAACGCGTGACCCGTGACAGCTGAGCAGTTGGCAGGTCGGATTACATCAACAGAACAGCTGAGCCGAGCGGCTCATCGAGCGGGAAACAGCTGACAGACCTATGAGTAAAGTGGACGTTGAGGTTAGGCTAAATGTGTCATCATCAATCACTCGACAGTCGCAGTCGTATTAGTGACTTCAAATCATTTACTACGTTTGGCAATTAGTTAGGATTGTATCGATTCTGTACCATCAGTACATATACAATGATGAATAAATGATAGTTATATCCGTCATTACCTCACAAAAATTACAATAACTGCGAAATAACAATGGCCCTGACCGATTCGTTGCATTTCTGGTAGACCTAATACTGGAAGTCCCATAAGGTGATTCTGGAGTTGTTGAATACCTAAGTAGACACTGAGTTGAATTGGAAAATTTCAAAACATGCTAAATATTACTGTGGTATCTTTGACTGTGCAAAAGTTTATTGGAAAATATTAAATCCAGTTCTAAAACCTGTAGCCAATTAAAACATTGCGCGCTATCTAGCGACGAACGAAAAAAACAATGATTCGCAGTATAAATATATTTCAGAATATATCAAACATTGAGTAAAGAAAAGCAAATAATATACCTAACATGTTACATTTAATTCATCCAATGGTATTTAATAGAAGATTCAATCTTAAACAAAAGACTAAGTTCGTACGGTAGCGCTCTCTAGGAATCGCCGCCCAGAACTATAGCCGCACGCACAATATTTCTGCCCCACAATTTTCATAATGATGCAAAGTTTCTTCTCTTAGTCAAAGACAGTACTTTCTATGAAATTCAGTAAATCCTAGAAATTTCTAGAAAAAAAATGAAAGATCGGCCGACAAGCCTGGCACGGAGGTTAGTTTCAGTCAGATGCACATAGCAACCTGATCTGTCTCGCTGCTGTGCCGGTCGCTGAGCTTCTTCCGCCCGGAAATCGGATGTCATTACACGCTGTCTAGCCTACTTGTATTCTGTGTTGTTATATCTTAACACTGACAAAGTAGACGCAGCAGCCTTGAGATGTCCATTGTAGAGTTTATTAAAACTCTTGAGAAAAGTTTGTTCATAGCATTCGAAAACATTGGAAATGTAAATTATGATCCCACACTACACATTCAAATTATTAATTTATTTCGTTGGATTTTTCCTACCATCAACAATTACCGGTACTCGAAAATCTACTGTTATAATTTTAATTAAAACAAGGAATTTTTTAATGATCCTCCAATATTAAGAGCCGCAATGAGAAATGACACTTTTTTGCCAATTCAGTAAAGATTTCAGTATAATTTCTTGGAGAGTTTTGCCAATACAACATGGATACAGCTGTGGAGTCCATACGATCCAAGATCTAAATTTTTATACTCCTCGTTATTGCAATCATTGTTTGGTCTTAAACTTGGCATAACAATTAACAACCTTAACCTCCTAAACTTCCCAGGGCTATTTGGATATAACGATATAATCTTACATACTGTATAATGCAGCTTTTGTGTCTTCTAAAAAATAACTCCAACAACAGAAAGACTGCATTAGATTTCTCTGTGTAAGAATTTTCAAACATTTTCCTATATAAATATATATATATATATATATATATATATATATATATATATATATAATAAAATAGATTTGCAATTTTAAATTTTTTCAAACTAGCATGCACTGGTTCCTCTTCTCTCGGTTAACCTCATCCTAGAACTTAACACAGACAACATATACGAGTAGTCTACTTACTTCGCCTGGAAGTTCTCGAACTCCTCCTGCTGCTCGTTGATAGAAGCATCCAAATCGAGATAGGAACCATAATCGCCCTCCTTGTACAGCTGAAGCGCCGTGTCATCCAGCTGAAACAAAACTTTCCATCAGACATTTCGATGAATCTGGTTCATTTTCACAACCTTTCTTACATATGGCAAGTATAATTCAAAGATTCGTTGCTTTCAATGATAGATAACCCAAAATATGATAAATAATACAACTAAACATCGGCTTCACTTTGCAAACTTTAAAATTCCTAATTTATTAGATGTTTACAAAATCTTGGGGAAGATGTGTTATATGTTTTGTACATCGTCTATTTCCACCCAAGTTTTCACAAAAACACAAAATATTAGCGAGGTAAAATTTATCTCATGTTTCGAGCCGTCACAGGTACGAAGGAAATAAAAAGTAAGAAACAGGAATAACTCTGGTTCAGTTCCAGACCAGTGGCAAAAACGACGCTAAGACTCTTACTCACTCAGATTTACGCGTTTGGCAACTATAACGAGGCAAAAAGATGACCGGAAGATAAAAGAGGTATGAATAAGTATTAATATATTAGTACAACACAAGATCACGTGGTGGATAAACAGTATACTATTTGTGATCTGTGGTGTCTTATCCCGGTGCCAACTTAGAACTTGTTTTATCTACTCATTTATTAAATTCAATGCACTTGTTTGGTACAATTACTTATTTACTTGAACTACTCATTAAGAAACTATAAAAATATTGTAAAGTTTTCAACTTCAATAGTACTATAGTCCAAGTCTTCTATACTGAACGTTAAGAGACCGCAGTTTATATAGTCGAAATTTTTTATAGTTCTGCAGCACAAAACCCGTGATCAGATCTAATTGTTTATCCAAAGATGCAGTTTCTAGTTTACATATTCCTTAAGCCACTTATCATCTATTACACCACTACAATGATGTAGTACACTAAGGGACGTAGGTGCCGATGAGAGCGAAAAATATAAATTAATAATGTGATGAATCGTCAATCATATCCACTACAGAGTGATGGAAAGACTTAAAGCAACCTCCTCCTTCTCATAATAAAATTTCCGAACAATTCTAACTGTTGAGAGTTAAATAATTACAATAGGGTAATTTGGAGAAGATCAGTGTGCTCCAAGGTAATCCGCCTATTGTATATCAAGGATTAAGTGACAATACTTTATTGGCTATAGTACACGATAACAACTTATAGTACTTCTATTGCTATAATATACGGTGATAACTGACAGTACTTTCCTGTCTATAGTACATGATAACAACTGATAATACTCCCTTTGCTATAATATATGGTGATAACTGATAGTAATTTCCGGACTATAGTACACGATAACAAGTGATAGTGCTTCCATTGCTATAATATACAGTGACAACTGACAATACTTTCCTGTCTATAGTACACGATAAAAACTGATAGTGCTTCCATTGCTATAATATACGGTGATAACTGACAGTACTTTCCTGTCTATAGTACATGATAACAACTGATAGTACTCCCTTTGCTATAATATATGGTGATAACTGATAGTAATTTCCGGGCTATAGTTTACGACGGCCTCCTGACAATACGTTCCTGGCTACAGTACACAATAACAACTTATAGTACTTCTAATTGCTATAATATACGGTGACAAATGACAGTTAGTTTCCTCTCTATAGTACACATAACAACTGATAGTGCTTCCATTGCTATAATATACAGTGACAATGACAGTACTTTCCTGTCTGATAGTACACGATAACAACTGATAGTGCTTCCATTGCTATAATATTCGGTGATAACTGACAGTACTTTCCTGTCTAGCAGTACATGATAACAAGTGATAGTACTCCCTTTGCTTATATAATATATGGTGTTAACTGATAGTAATTTCCCGGGCTATAGTTTTTACGACGGTCTGACAATACTTTCCTGGCTAAGTACACAACGATAACAACATCTGGAGAGTGCTCTCCACTCTTGTTATAATTTACGGTGATAACTGGACAGTACTTTCCTGGCTAAAAGTACACGATAACAAAACTGATGGTGCTTCCATTGCTATAATATACGGTGATAATTGACAGTAATTTCTGTCTATACGTACACGATAACAACTGATAGTGCTTCCGTTGATTTAATATAACAGTGACATAACTGACAGTACTTTCCTGGCTATAGTACATGATAACAACTTTTAGTGCTTCCATTGCTATCTATATACGGTGATAACTGACAGTACTTTCCTGTCTATAGTACACGATAACAACTGATAGTGCTATCCATTGCTATAATATACAGTGACAACTGACAGTATTTCCTGGCTATAGTTGCCTACATGATAAAAACTGATTAGTGGCTTCCATTGCTTATAATATACGGGTGATAACTGACAGTTTCTTTCCTGTCTATAGTACATGATAACAACTGATCTAGTGCTTCATTGCTATAATATACGGTGATAACTTATAGTAATTTCCGGGCTATAGTTTACGACGGTCTGACAATACTTTCCTGGTTATAGTACACGATAACAACTGATAGTGCTTCCATTGTTATAGTATACAGTGATAAACTGACAGTACTTTTCCTGGCTACAGTACACAATAAACAACTGATAGTACTTCTATTGCTATAATATACGGTGACAACTGACAGTAGTTTCCCTCTCTATAGTACACGATAACAACTGATAGTGCTGCACATTGTTATAGTTATACAGTGATAATACTGACAGTACTTTCCTGTCTATAGTACACGATAACAACTGATGTTTTGCTTCCATTGGCTATAATATACGGTGATAACTGACAGTACTTTCATGTCTATAGTACACGATAACAACTGATAGTGCTTCCCGTTGCTATAATATAACAGTGACAACTGACAATACGTTCCTGTCTAATTAGTACACGATAACAACTGATAGTGCTTCCATTGTTTATAGTATACAGTGATAACTGACAGTACTTTCTGGCTATAGTACATGATAACAACTGATAGTGCTTCCATTGCTTATAATATACAGTGGACAACTGACAGTACTTTCCTGTCTATAGTACATGATAACAACTGATAGTGCTTCCCATTGTATAATATACGGTAATAAACTTATAGTAATTTCCGGGCTATAGTATTTACGACGGTCTTCTGACAATACTTTCCTGTCTATAGTACATGATAAAACAACTGATAGTGCTTCCATTGCTATAATATACGGTGATAACTGACAGTACTTTCCTGTCTATAGTACATGATAACAAGTGATAGTACTCCCTTTGAATATAATATATGGTGATAACTGATAGTTAATTTCAGGGCTATAGTTTACGACGGCCTGACAATACGTTCCTGGCTACAGTACACAATAACAACTTATAATACTTCTATTGCTATAATACACGGTGACAACTGACAGTAGTTTTCCTCTCTATAGTACACGATAACAACTTGATAGTGCTTCCATTGCTATAACTATACAGTGACAACTGACAGTACTTTCCTGTCTATAGTACACGATGACAACTGATAGTGCGTTTCCATTGCTATAATATACGTGATAACTGACAGTACTTACCTGTCTATAGTACATGGATAACAAGTGATAGTACTCCCTTTTGATATAATATATAGTGATAACTGATAGTAATTTCCGGGCTATAGTTTACGACGGTCTGACAATACTTTCCTGGCTATAGTACACGCTAACAACTGAGAGTGCTTCATTGTTATTAATATACGGTTGTGATAACTGACAGTACTTTCCCCTGGCTATAGTACACGATAACACTGATGGTGCTCTGCTTCCATTGCTATAATATACGGTGATAATTGACAGTAATTTCCTGTCTATAGTACACGATAACAACTGATAGTGCTTCCGTTGATATAATATACCAGTGACAACTGACAGTACTTTCCTGGCTATAGTACATTGATAAACAACATTTTAGTGCTTCCATTGCTATCATATACGGTGATAACTGACAGTACTTTTCCTGTCTATAGTACACGATAACAACTGATAGTGCTTCCATTGCTATAATATACAGTGACAACTGACAGTACTTTCTTGGACTATAGTGTTGCCTACATGATAAAAACTGATAGTGCTTTCCATTGCTATAAAATATACGGTGTATAAACTGACAGTAACTTTTCCTGTCTATAGTACATGATAACAAAATTGATAGGTTGCTTCCATTGCTATAAAATACGGTGATAACTTATAGTAATTTCCGGCTATAGTTTACGACGGTCTGACAATACTTTCCTGGTTATAGTACACGATAAACAACTGATAGTGCTTCATTGTTATAGCGTATACAGTGATAACTGACAGTACTTTCCTGGCTTTACAGTACACAATAACAACTGATAGTACTTCTATTGCTATAATATACGGTGACAACTGACAGTAGTTTCCTCTCTATAGTACACGATAACAACTGATATTGCTTCCATTGTTATAGTATACAGTGATAACTGACAGTTACTTTCCTGTCTATAGTACAACGAGATAACAACTGATGGTGCTTCCATTGCTATAATATACGGTGATAACTGACAGTACTTTCATGTCTATAGTACACGATAACAACTGATAGTGCTTCCGTTGCTATAATAATACAGTGACAACTGACCAATACTTTCCTGTCTATAGTACACGATTAACAAACTGATAGTGCTTCCATTGTTATAGTAATACAGTGATAATGACAGTACTTTCCTGGCTATAGTACATGATAACAACTGATAGTGCTTCCATTGCTATAATATACAGTGGACAATTGACAGTACTTTCCTGTCTATAGTACATGATAACAACTGATAGTGCTTCCATTGCTATAATATACGGTAATAACTTATAGTAATTTCCGGGCTATAGTTTACGACGGTCTGACAATACTTTCCTGTCTATAGTACATGATAACAACTGATAGTGCTTCCATTGCTATAATATACAGTGACAACTACTGACAATACTTTCCTGTCTATAGTACACGATAACAACTGATAGGTGCTTCCATTGTTATAGTATACAGTGATAACTGACAGTACTTTCCTGGCTTATAAGTACATGATAACAACTGATAGTGCTTCCATTGCTATAATATACAGTGACAACTGACAGTACTTTCCTGTCTATAGTACATAAATAACAACCTTGATAGTGCTTCCATTGCTATAATATACGGTAAACTAACTTATAGTAATTTCCGGGCTATAGTCTTACGACGGTCTGACAATACTTTCCTGTCTATAGTACATGATAACAAACTGATAGTGCTTCCATTGCTATAATATACGGTGATAACTGACAGTACTTTCCTGTCTATAGTACATGATAACAAGTGATAGTACTCCCTTTGATATAATATATGGTGATAACTGATAGTAATTTCCGGGCTATAGTTTACGACGGCCTGACAATACGTTCCTGGCTACAGTACACAATAACAACTTATAATACTTCTATTGCTATAATACACGGTGACAACTGACAGTAGTTTCCTCTCTATAGTACACGATAACAACTGATAGTGCTTCCATTGCTATAATATACAGTGACAACTGACAGTACTTTCCTGTCTATAGTACACGATGACAACTGATAGTGCTTCCATTGCTATAATATACGGTGATAACTGACAGTACTTACCTGTCTATAGTACATGATAACAAGTGATAGTACTCCCTTTGATATAATATATAGTGATAACTGATAGTAATTTCCGGGCTATAGTTTACGACGGTCCTGACAATACTTTCCTGGCTATAGTACACGATAACAACTGAGAGTGCTTCCATTGTTATAATATACGGTGATAAACTGACAGTACTTTCCTGGCTATAGTACACGATAACAACTGATGGTGCTTCCATTGCTATAATATACGGTGATAACTGACAGTACTTTCCTGTCTATAGTTACACGATAACAACTGATAGTGCTTCCGTTGATATAATATACAGTGACAACTGACAGTACTTTCCTGGCTATAGTACATGATAACAACTTTTAGTGCTTCCATTGCTATCATATACGGTGATAACTGACAGTACTTTCCTGTCTATAGTACACGATAACAACTGATAGTGCTTCCATTGTTATAGTATACAGTGACAACTGACAGTACTTTCCTGGCTATAGTAGCCTACATGATAAAAACTGATAGTGCTTCCACTGCTATAATATACGGTGATAACTGACAGTACTTTCCTGTCTATAGTACATGATAACAACTGATAGTGCTTCCATTGCTATAATATACGGTGATAACTTATAGTAATTTCCGGGCTATAGTTTACGACGGTCTGACAATACTTTCCTGGCTATAGTACACGATAACAACTGATAGTGCTTCCATTGTTATAGTATACAGCGATAACTGACAGTACTTTCCTGGCTACAGTACACAATAACAACTGATAGTACTTCTTTTGCTATAATATACGGTGACAACTGACAGTAGTTTCCTCTCTATAGTACACGATAACAACTGATAGTGCTTCCATTGCTATAATATACAGTGACAACTGACAGTACTTTCCTGTCTATAGTATACGATAACAACTAATAGTGCTTCCATTGTTATAGTATACAGTGATAACTGACAGTACTTTCCTGTCTATAGTACACGATAACAACTGATGGTGCTTCCATTGCTATAATATACGGTGACAACTGACAGTAGTTTCCTCTCTATAGTACACGATAACAACTGATAGTGCTTCCATTGCTATAATATACAGTGACAACTGACAGTACTTTCCTGTCTATAGTACATGATAACAACTGATAGTGCTTCCTATAGCTATAATATACGGTGATAACTTATAGTAATTTCCGGGCTATAGTTTACGACGGTCTAACAATACTTTCCTGTCTATAGTACATGATAACAACTGATAGTACTTCTATTGCTATAATATACGGTGATAACTGACAGTACTTTCCTGTCTATAGTACACGATAACAACTGATAGTGCTTCCATTGTTATAGTATACAGTGATAACTGACAGTACGTTCCTGGCTATAGTACATGATAACAACTGATAGTGCTTCCATTGCTATAAAATACAGTGACAACTGACAGTACTTTCCTGTCTATAGTATACGATAACAACTAATAGTGCTTCCATTGTTATAGTATACAGTGATAACTGACAGTACTTTCCTGTCTATAGTACACGATAACAACTGATAGTACTTCTATTGCTATAATATACGGTGATAACTGACAGTACTTTCCTGTCTATAGTACACGATAACAACTGATAGTACTTCCATTGTTATAGTATACAGTGATAACTGACAGTACTTTCCTGTCTATAGTACATGATAACAACTGATAGTGCTTCCATTGCTATAATATACGGTGATAACTGACAGTACTTTCCGGGCTATAGTTTACGACGTTCTGACAATACTTTCCTGTCTATAGTACATGATAACAACTGATAGTGCTTCCATTGCTATAATATACGGTGATAACTGACAGTACTTTCCTGTCTATAGTACATGATAACAACTGATAGTGCTTCCATTGCTATAATATACGGTAATAAGTTATAGTAATTTCCGGGCTATAGTTTACGACAGTCTGACAATACTTTCCTGGCTATAGTACACGATAACAACTGATAGTGCTTCCATTGTTATAGTATACAGTGATAACTGACAGTACTTTCCTGGCTACAGTACACAATAACAACTGATAGTACTCTCTATTGCTATATATATACGGTGACAACTGACAGTAGTTTCCTCTCTATAGTACACGATAACAACTGATAGTGCTTCCATTGCTATAATATACAGTGACAACTGACAGTACTTTCCTGGCTATAGTAGCCTACATGATAACAACTGATAGTGCTTCCATTGCTATAATATACAGTGACAACTGACAGTACTTTCCTGTCTATAGTACATGATAACAAACTGATAGTGCTTCCATTGCTATAATATACGGTGATAACTTATAGTAATTTCCGGGCTATAGTTTACGACGGTCTAACAATACTTTCCTGTCTATAGTACATGATAACAACTGATAGTACTTCTATTGCTATAATATACGGTGATAACTGACAGTACTTTCCTGTCTATAGTACACGATAACAACTGATAGTGCTTCCATTGTTATAGTATACAGTGATAACTGACAGTAACGTTCCTGGCTATAGTACATGATAACAACTGATAGTGCTTCCATTGCTATAATATACAGTGACAACTGACAGTAACTTTCCTGTCTATAGTACATGATAACAACTGATAGTGCTTCCATTGCTATAATATACGGTGATAACTTATAGTAATTTCGGGGCTATAGTTTACGACGGTCTGACAATACTTTCCTGTCTATAGTACATGATAACAACTGATTAGTGCTTCCATTGCTATAATATGCGGTGATAACTGACAGTACTTTCCTGTCTATAGTACATGATAACAACTGATAGTGCTTCCATTGCTATAATATACGGTGATAACTTATAGTAATTTTCCGGGCTATAGTTTACGACGATCTGACAATACTTTCCTGGATATAGTACACGATAACAACTGATAGTAGTGCTTCCATTGTTATAGTATACAGTGATAACTGACAGTACTTTCCTGGCTACAGTACACAATAACAACTGATAGTACTTCTATTGCTATAATATACGGTGACAACTGACAGTAGTTTCCTCTCTATAGTACACGATAACAACTGATAGTGCTTCCATACTATAATATACAGTGACAACTGACAGTACTTTCCTGTCTATAGTACATGATAACAACTGATAGTGCTTCCATTACTATAATATACAGTGACAACTGACAGTACTTTCCTGTCTATAGTACATGATAACAACTGATAGTGCTTCCATTGCTATAATATACGGTGATAACTTATAGCAATTTTCCGGGCTATAGTTTACGACGGTCTGACAATACTTTCCTGTCTATAGTACATGATAACAACTGATAGTGCTTCCATTGCTATAATATACGGTGATAACTGACAGTACTTTCCTGTCTATAGTACATGATAACAACTGATAGTGCTTCCATTGCTATAATATACGGTGATAACTGACAGTAATTTCCGGGCTATAGTTTACGGACGGTCTGACAATACTTTCCTGGCTATAGTACACGATAACAACTGATAGTGCTTCCATTGTTATAGTATACAGTGATAACTGACAGTACTTTCCTGGCTACAGTACACAATAACAACTGATAGTACTTCTATTGCTATAATATACGGTGACAACTGACAGTAGTTTTCCTCTCTATAGTACACGATAACAACTGATAGTGCTTCCATTGCTATAATATACAGTGACGACTGACAGTACTTTCCTGTCTATAGTACACGATAACAACTGATAGTGCTTCCATTCATATAATATACGGTGATAAACTGACAGTACTTTCCTGTCTATAGTACACGATAACAACTGATAGTGCTTCCGTTGCTATAATATACAGTGACAACTGACAGTACTTTCCTGGCTATAGTACATGATAACAACTTTTAGTGCTTCCATTGCTATCATATACGGTGATAACTTATAGTAATTTCCGGGCTATAGTTTACGACGGTCTGACAATACTTTCCTGTCTATAGTACATGATAACAACTGATAAGTGCTTCCATTGCTATAATATACGGTGATAACTGACAGTACTTTCCTGTCTATAGTACATGATAACAACTGATAGTGCTTCCATTGCTATAATATACGGTGATAACTTATAGTAATATTCCGGGCTATAGTTTACGACGGTCTGACAATACTTTCCTGTCTATAGTACATGATAACAACTGATAGTGCTTCCATTGCTATAATATACGCTGATAACTGACAGTACTTTCCTGGTTATATTGTACGACACTAACTGACAGAACTGCACTGGCTATAGAATACGATGTTAATCTAGAGGCCGTCAAATATAACAGGATAACTTGATAGCAGTGTACTACAAATTGCCCGCTTACAGCAGCGTACCAAAGGTTCATTAAATTAAACGTTAATAATGACCCAAAATTAGATTTTAATAGAGTGAAGATAACGTAAAAAACAGTGAAAATAGAATTACATCTTTTCCAAATTCAATGGCGATAAGGGACGTTTACATTTATGTTACCTTCGTTTTTATAAGGCTACTCTTGCAACGCGTAAAGATAGATCACAATAGGAGCAGGTAGAGCGAGGGAATCGTGAATAGGAAAGACAGAATAGCCGCCACCTTCCAAGTCCACCCCTGCTCTCAGTGAAAAGTGGAACGAGTTGCGATTCAGCTGCCAGATTGTGTGGCAGGCTGTATGTGTGATATATTATATATAGAGAGAGACACTGTGGCAAAAATGTGCCTTAAGTATGGCCGACACGAGGGATTTATGCTTCATCACACAATTGTTTTGCGATAAGTACACCGAGAGAAGTAAGTTAGGTCAGCACTAATCTATTTGTCTTTGAGTTTCATTGCCACCAAACACGTTTTTAATTTTGTTATGATAAATTGTTTCTTCAAATAAATAAAAACACTTCTAAAGATTTTAAATGTTTTATTCTGCGTTTAATTGGAGGTGTTTTAATTGGTCTGTTTTATAAAACGTTTGGGGTTTTTCAAAGATTTTCCATTCTAAAACTCCATTTCTTATTTCTCAGTACATTTTTAAAGTAGACGATTTACAAGAATTGGAAAGGCTGAAATATTGCATTGTTGGTGCCAAAAACTAAACGTAGGACTCCTCCACCATCGGGATCGGTAAAATTATTTTAAATCGAATATATTTTTAAATTTAAAAGTTAATTAGTTAAGTTTTTATAATATCTTGTCACCACTTTTACTTTAAATTATAAATTAGGCTAATTTGGTACTTTTATTTCTACGATGTTAGATACTGTTGTACGGTTGTATAATATACGGTTTATTTTATGTTTAACTTTTGTAGGCTATATTGTATTTTACGTTCTCATAATAATGGGAATACCTAGCTCTAAAGCACCAGCTAAGATGTTTCTAATAATTATCATAATGTCACCTGCCTGTTTATTATAGTTTATTATATACTGCTATTTACACAAATTTAGACATGTTGTGCCTTACTGCTATTGCCGTATTGTTGTTATGGATGAATTAAGAAATTAAATGGATGAAATCATTGTGAATTTATAGGTACTAATTAAAACGTCTTTACAATGTAACTATTTACCTCATGTCAGTGATAAGCGATAATATGATGGCTGTAGTCTGCGCGCTGCACACAAATTACAATTTTATTTTTATAATAATGATTTAGAATATGTTCGTAATGACAAATTTGTTCTGACACACGCGTGCTTCTACATAGTAAATTAATTGTGATTTCCTTGTACAAAAATGTTTTTTGAACTATTTATACCCTCATAACTTGAATCTCATAAAGACATATTTGAAGAAGTATATAGCCATTACATTTTATCGGAGGTTCATTTGTTATGTTGGTTTTCGAACGCGAAACAGTATTGATGGTTATTTAAAAGAAACCATACACGGTTTTAGTATTGGCCTACCCTATTACATGAAAATAGACGACCTTGCGTCTCAGTTATAGTCAGGTGTCGTGATGAAAGCCTACAACACTGCGACAATAGGGTTTCTCGATTCCATGGTCTCTACAATCACCGTCTGAAATCTACCGTACAAATTAGTGAATATATGTCTGTAGTGGTTCAAGTTTACTGTAGTGGAACACGTCGCGTGTTAAAGTACGATGGGTTGGAACAGCTCAAGCGACCATCGCTCACATATTTGTCTTATCAAATTTCCATATTTACATTGAAGCATATGAAGGTACAGCCGCCAATCCTCTCAGCACCAGCTTGTTCTATTGGTGTAGGATTAGCTAGTAATTGACGACTCCCAAGAATAAGTTTGAGTATGAGCATATTAACAGGCTTTAACATCATTGTCTCGAAGCAGATGATTTTTTATCAGTTTATTCATATATTATCATCGATTAGTTGGTTCTGGGGAAAACCGGGGTGAAGGTAATGCAATCAATTAAACAATAAATTTTCCCTTCTCATTTAAATTCATTGCACTCAACAATAAAATATTCATAAAAAATAAAAACGAAGCAGTACAACGCAGGTTCTCAACACTTTCAAAACTTCAGGCATCGGCCATTTCGAGTAAAATGGAGATCGCTTCAACCAATTTTAGCAAATCATAGCCTACAGTTAACTTACATTAAAAACATAAAACCAATATTTAAGACTTTTATTGTTTTGTGAGGCCTTTCGATAGCGAGGCTATCTTCTTCAGACACATCAAAAAAGTAAATACAAAGCCTCACAAAACAATAAAAGTCTTAAATATTGGTTTTATGTTTTTAATGTAAGTTAACAGTGACCAATATAAGCTCCATCTACGGCATAGCCTACAGTATTTATACTTAAATATAACACTTTTGGAATACAATCAATAGAAATATGTTGAAGTTTTACTTGGTACTCTGGTTAACAACACTTTCATAATTTGAGGCATCGGCTATTTCGAGTAAAATGGACATGCTACGGGAAATCACTTCAATCATTTTTAGCAAATCATAGCCTACAGTATTTATACTTAAATACAACACTTTTTGGAATACAATCAATATAAATATTTTGGAGTTTGACTTGGTACTCTGGTTAAAGATTTGATTTCATTCTTTCTAGTTAAACCTTAGACTGTTATAAAATTACGTGTAATAAATATTATGAAGTACTGTATTTAGGACAACGTTGGGTGTTTGTTCTAGCAATTATAAACTCTTGGATTGAATGCAAAGTACAAATACTTACAATACATGATACAGCTCGTTATTACAACTTTGGAATTGTGTGTAAACAAATTAACAGATATCTAAGTTTTCAGTTTAACACTGCTTTGAAACATTGCTTATACAATTAAATTCTTGAAATATTTCGGCCTTGCTGTTGAGAGAACATAAATTAAAAGCCAACATAAAACTGTCAATAATACCTATCCGTCTATATATGTGAATTGGGATGGAGCAAAATGTCATCGTGATTGACAGACGCTTAACCAATCAGGGAATAATACGATAAACTGTGATCAATACTTCTTCATCAGAGGCTGCCAACTTTTCGACAATTTGACACAACCTTCTTTCTTGAACTTAGTTTGTTCTTAATTATATTTCTTTTTATTTGAAGCGTAACCAAAATATACTTTAACGAATCCTAGCAGTGAAGAACTTGATAGAAAACAGACCTTCATAATATTAACGCTAATTCTCCTGTCCAATCCTACCGGCGGTGATACTTATGGCATGACACAGGATAATAATAGGTATTATTTACCCTTGATCTCTTAATAGGTTATGCTCTATTTAGAGGTCAGGTAGGGTGGTAAACGAACTTGTCTATTTCTAGGTTCCCGTGGCAACCGGCCATCTCGTGGATCTGCGAGGACGAAAACAGGGACATCCGCAAATATTTGTGCCGCGGGTGATTCACGTGATGTTGAGTGAGGGGTACACTCACTAGGAGCTCCACTCTCAGTTTATTGTGATCACTGTCGTACTGAAAATTATAGACTGGTCTTCATTGTCTATCCACTTGTGTTGCTTGTTGCCTCTCATGCGTATACAAAAGATTTCAAAACTACATAAAAATGAAATTTAAAAAACGGCCATAAAAAACGGTTGGTTTTCAAGTTATTTAGGTTTTAATATTTTAAATGGCTGCCATTTTGAAACTACACATAAGATTTAAAAAAAAATATATTTTTTACAACTTATGTTCATGTTTATAATATTTATGCTAAGTTTCAACAAAATCAGTAAACCCGTATTGAAAATAAAATTACTTGTATGTAAAAAACAAAATGGCCGATCTAAGGTAAACGAAGTTAGATAGGACTATACATTATATGACATTTTTTGTTCAGTTTGACCTCCTGAACAATTTGGTGAAGTTTGGTCCTGTAATTTTGGGACACCCAGTATATGCAAATTTATTATCAGATGTTTATATCCAATTCTACATTTATAATGAATAGATAGTGTAATCAAATTGAAACAGATGATTCTGGAGATCATTTTAAATGAGTGGCATTATTTTGTAACTTATCGTGAATAAAAAAAATCACTACTGAACATACGTAAACATCAAAGACTTCCTATTTAATAACATGCGCGGATGCCTAAATTTGATAACACCCTCCGTTAACAATAATAATAATAATGATGGAGCTGAAATTTTACGTGTTTTATTATACTACATATCAAAACACGTCTGAAAATTAATAACTTCAATTCGCAAAACTGGCCAACGAGCAAACGGTCTTATACGGCTTTTGGTGAAATTATTGTCCGAAAAAAATAATGTACTCGTATACTATGGGGTACTAACAAGGGTGTACTTTGATTGATAACTTTAGCGTTATGAGATCAAATTGTAAATTTCATGAATTTATCTCTTTATAAATGCGACACAACAAATATAAACCGATATATCGATTTAGTAGTGATTCATCTGCGTCAGTTGCCACTTAAGAAAGATGTCTAACCGAAATTACGCTTGGCCCGGCGGGAGGCCTTCTTAGACGCTACGCATCAGGTTAATCAGGTTAGTCGTAATCGGGATTCGTGCATTTAATTACAACCCGCATCATTATAATTAATTATGGACTTATTTACAGACATCATAACAGCCTGCAGAAGTAAAATTTGACGTAAATTAAAATATGGCGATATACATGACCTGTATGCGTTAAAGTTGGAAATGGATGTATGACAATTCACGTTTATTATCGTAACATATTAAATGCGGACATAGCTCCATACATGTTACAAAATAATGACATGAACAAAGACCAATAAACAAACTTACAGTAACAATAAAATCAATTTAGCCATTTCTGGAACCTTTGTTCCACATTTTGCAAACAAATCCGGTATCTTTAATACATTATTTTAAAACAGACAATGTAAAATTAGCATTTTCCTTAGTGAAAATTAATAAATTTGTAATATACATAGGACTTGAAAAGAAATCGGCGTCCACGCTAAGTTTAGTATTTTGTATATAGTAAATTTAGTCCTAAACTGAAAATTACATTGTCAACTTGAATTTATCTACGAATAATTTCTACTTATTTTTCAAAAGTATAATTATAAACAAATTTCAGCAAACTTAAGGGAAAATATTAACAAGTTGAAACATTCCAAGTATGTTATTTAACTCGTATTGACAGTTTTTACCCAATTATGCTGCCCATATCATGGAGTTAGAATTACCGTGTTTACTTTCATTCTGTACAACGTTGCAGATTTAGCTGTAGACCAATTATACTGTCCATATCATGGAGCTATGATTACTGTGTTTACTTTCATTCTGAACAATAACGTTGCAAGATTAACATGTGGACCCCAGAATTATGCTGTCCACATCATGGAGCTATAATTACTGTGTTTACTTTCATTCTGTACAATAACGTTGCAAGATTAACATGTGGACCCCAGAATTATGCTGTCCACATCATGGAGCTATAATTACTGTGTTTACTTTCATTCTGAACAATAACGTTGCAAGATTAACATGTGGACCCCAGAATTATGCTGTCCACATCATGGAGCTATAATTACTGTGTTTACTTTCATTCTGTACAATAACGTTGCAAGATTAACATGTGGACCCCAGAATTATGCTGTCCACATCATGGAGCTATAATTACTGTGTTTACTTTCATTCTGTACAATAACGTTGCAAGATTAACATGTGGACCCCAGAATTATGTTGTCCACATCATGGAGCTATAATTACTGTGTTTACTTTCATTATGTACAATAACGTTGCAAGATTAACATGTGGACCCCAGAATTATGCTGTCCACATCATGGAGCTATAATTACTGTGTTTACTTTCATTCTGAACAATAACGTTGCAAGATTAACATGTGGACCCCAGAATTATGCTGTCCACATCATGGAGCTATAATTACTGTGTTTACTTTCATTCTGTACAATAACGTTGCAAGATTAACATGTGGACCCCAGAATTATGTTGTCCACATCATGGAGCTATAATTACCGTGTTTACTTTCATTCTATACAATAACGTTGCAATATTAACATGTTGACCCCATAATTATGCTGCCCACTTCATGGAGCTATAATTACTGTGTTTACTTTCATTCTTTACTACAACGTTACAAGGCTGTGGACCCCAGAATTAAACACAGATTTACTCCGTATCGTAAGTCAAGTTTCTACTTTAATGCGCATGACGAAACACTCCCCTTCGCTTTATTTCGAGCTGAATCACATTCTCTTTGTACGCCTTTGTAGCGTGGCGCGTGCACGAACAAGAGCGCACTTACGAGTTGCCAAGAATGTAGGCGTACCTCCTCACTTATGAATCATGCGTAAGTTTAGTACAAGGTCGCATCAGAGCCAGACTACCTGGCGGTGCAACGTACGCTAATAGTTATACTGTTCAATAGTTGATTTTTGTATTTGAGAAGCGGAACTTTTTCGTTAATGATTCGGGAGAAAAAAGTTATCTGCAATTTATATAACTCCAGGGAATTTTTTATGTCTATTTAAAAAAGTCTAAGTTATATCTGACGGTAAAAGGAAAAAGAAAAAGATAGTTATATACCAGAGAAAAACAAAACATCGTTAGAAAGCGCAAATAGACAATATTATTATCACATACGAAAATCTTTTGGTTTTTTATATTCTTCAAAGGTATATAATTCCTATGAAGGTATTAATTTTGTACGCCTGTCGCAAAAGAATTGAATGGATGACTTCGAAGCTGTAAGTACGATTAGATAAGATTGTTTTCAAAGTAATTGTGATGTACAAATCAAAAGGGCTTTAAACTTAAGAAAACATTGCTTCTGATATGACGTGCCCAAATATTGTTTTATTTAATGTATGCTAAATTAAATACGATGCAACCTGATTATTGATGAATAACAGAAGTGCCATTTCTACTTTGTAACTCATAAAAATGAATGTAATAATCAATACAATAAAAGAGTATACTATAAGGATAAACTAAACAAATATGTTATACCTCCTGTTCATATGACTTTCCTACAAGAACCGAGGCAGAGGTCTACAGTAGGTACGGAGGGTGTGGAACTTGTTATACGAGGGTATGGAACTTGGTATACATCAGAAAAACAAATGTGAATCTCGAAAAACCGAAATGCTTGTCGGCGAAACTAATAGAAACTTTATAAAAATCGATATGCACATAAGAGAAACCTATATGAACTTTCAAAAATCTATATTAACTCCCAAAAACCGATATGCACATCGAAGAATCCGATTTGAACTGTTTGCGTGATCGGCCGAGATCTGTCTCCAACTGTTGAAATGTGTTGCATTTTACCTAGGAAGCTTATATACTATAAAAGGCTTTTATTTCGCGAGCATTACAATAACCATCTGAATGAAGCTTAAAAGGTGTAGAATCTGTATAGGTTGTCATTTGTAAATTTATAACATAAGCACTTTATAATAAAAGATCGTCATTATAATGTCATCGTTATATAAGACAGGCTGTATTACGTTATGCACCTTCAATAGAACTGCTTGGTTATCTGGAATGTTAATACTTTACCAGTAATAATGTTTACGGTCAATATAAAACCACCTCTACTTAGATCCAGATCGCTACTTGATTATAAAGTTGTTTAATGTCACAGTCAGTGGTTGTAGAACCATTATTTCTTTATTCATAGTTTGTAAGTTAAAATAACTAGTATATCACTTGTGTGTATATCACGACCTGTCACATCTGGGTAGAACTGGCATACGTGCTACTGCTACACAGTTCATTTTACGTGCCTAATCAGAGGTAATACTGAATACCAATCTATCAATCTGAAGCAATTAAAAGTATACACAATACTATGTATTTGAAAACTGCTGTACGTGGGTGGTCTGAAATGTTTCCGACCTAAACGTGAAGATAACCGCACTCGAAAATTAAAATCTACTGAATTTCGTTGATCATCCGTTGACAGTTACTCGCAAAAGTTTCAGACATTTTTGAAGCGCAGTTTTTATGTAACAGTCGATTAGGTGACCTAATAATCCTGCTGAAACCCTGTTTCATCAAGACAACCGCCGTCTCACACCTCAGCGGTTGCCATGGCGGAAATCCACAAATCACTGATTGAACTGCTTGACTATCCGCTTCACTCACCGGATCTAGCCCCAAGCGACTTCTTTTTGTCACCTTATCTAAAAAATAAAATTACGCTCGGAGGACAAAGATTTTCGTCAAATGAAGAGGCAATCACATTCGTGAACAATTATTTTGCAGAAAAAATGCCGAGTACTACTTGGACGGATTATAGAGATGGGAGCATCGCTGGTAGAAGTGCGTAGAGTTACAAGGAGACTATGTTGAAAAATAAAAAATAATTATCAGAAATACGTCTTTAATTTTTGTTACGTCGGAAACTTTCCAGGCCATTCTCGTATAATACGAAATGAAATGAAATAAATGTTCATATCGAGCACTAATAATAACATATAGTTGAAGGTTACTCCAAAATCTCCAGACGGGTTTTTTAATTTTTAACAAATTCAATTAAAACAAAAGAAACTTTTCATATAAAACTACTTTTTTCTTACATGAAAGACATATCGCTTTTTCAAGATGTCGGCCCATGAGAATTGGCCATTAGGTAAAATATTTTTGTCGTTTGTGTAGATCACATTTCATATAATTTTAAACACAATAGTATGAAAAAATTAATTTTACGAACACAGAAAAAAGGGGCAAATTTCTAATTTTTGAACATTGCAAAAAACACAATTACGAAACCGTAAAACTATGAATAATAAAGTGCTACATTTTTCTGTATTTAATTTACAAACCGTCTATAATTCTCCTAGATTCTAAGACGTATATACATAAAAAAAACACTAATTTACGATTAAGAGAGCTTAGATATCCACAGCCAATTGTGTAACCTGAAATAATTACTTTTACTACGCATATCCAAAAAGAGCTTAAAATATGTTTTTGAGAATACCATCCTTTGTGACACGTACTTTTAGCTCTTAATTATTTCAGAAAAAATCAACTAATATTTTGAACACAAATAACTTGAAATCTAAAAATTTTAAATATCACTTTTTTATTGCATTGTGCGGTTTAGGTTCTAGTATTTTGTGAAACGAAAGATAATATACTTATGGAATACATCAATTGATTCACATTATTCTCGTAATTTTTACAATTTATATGCTAAACCAGAGGTACGAATGAAATTATAACGTTATATTTAAAAACAGAAGAGACTTTTTTAAATTTAAAATAATTCAGCAATACATCGTGTGTAATGTTTACCTCTTGACGCGATGGTCGGCGGCTGGTGCGGTCGCTAGCCCGGGTCCAGTATCGGTAGTAAGCCATCACACTATATGCCTCTCTGTTCTCTTTAACGTACTCTATGTTTCTAACTACTTCGCAGTAGAGGCACGAGTATTAAGTATAAGACCCAGCTCTGCTTACATAACCCACTCTGATAACAGATTACAGAGCGCCGCTCTTTATGTCCACGCCGCACCGCCGCCGCGACTCTACAAATTGTGTAATTGTTCAGCTTAGAAAGTTCTACTTGACCGATAACTTGAGCGGGATTTTAACAAACGGATTACTGAGAATCTCGTTTTTGCACGGCCTTTTAACGATATTTTTACATTGGTTTATTCCGTCGTACTGCTATGGCGGCAAAGAGAATTTTCCATGAAGCTTAGGCAATTGACTAATCACGAGTATGCGTCACAAATATTTGTCTCTAGTACTTTTTAACACTTACCACATTAAACATTTTTTGGGTAGAAGTTGTTTCGCAGATCTCAGCTGTATTGAAAAGTAGCCTACTACCATACATAGTGATGACAATTTTATTATTGGGTTGTTATTCAGCTATGGAGGGACGCCGTTTGTCGATTTACACAATGTTTAATCGAACAGATGAGTTTTGTTGAATTGTTGTACCTTATTTTGTTAACTAACGATATCAACGTGATTGGGGAATTCAATTTTGAGAAACATCTTATTTAAAACATGCTATATATGTATATAAATGTCTTTGTATGCGTTGTGCTCAACTGTTACTTAATATCAGTAATTAAACGAGAGTTTAAGCATAACTCTTGTAGTTTCGTAGAATGTTTTTCAAGAAGTTCGATTCAAATAATACACTTGGAATGTAAGAGCTGGTTCTTATTTTCCCTGAAGATTGTTGAAAGATTTGTTATAATTGAAGAATGAGAACAAATTAGGTACTACACAAAAGTTGTTTTACAAGCTCCATTTTTATATTTTTTAATCAGTTATAAGTTATAGGTAACAGTCCAAACATACAACAATATATGTAGCATGGATGCAATCTAGGGGGCGGTGGCAGTGGGTCATCATGCCGCATCGCTTCGTGGCTGTAAGTCAATGTCAGCAGTGGCAGTGTCAGGTGTTTGGTCGGTAACAGATTCACAGCACGCACACAGGACATGCTCCAAGATCTTTCGTTCCGGCCCTAGACAGCCGTACCGTTCCCACGTTCCCCACGCCACGCACTTCCGCCCGCTTACCTCCTCTAATCTGCCGCGATTCTTAACCCCCGATAAGTCAACTGGAGACATAATTGGTCATTCACGGTCAGGAGAGCGTGAAAGCGAAGAACTTCCTTTCGACCCGTCAGAGGAAATACAAAATAGTGGAAGCCGTATAACTTGTGCAAGGTCCTTTTGTTTGGGTATTAATATCATACACAACAAACTGGCTGTTTCACAAGGGGAAATCCCCTTCCACGAGCTTTAGAAAATATTTAGGATTACATATAGTGTTGTCCCACTGTTTCACTTATATCTGAAAACTGTAAAAATGTTAAAATCCAAAAGTAGACTTTTTTAAAGTACGATTAGAATTAATTAGGCCTGTTAAAACAACGACTATTTTAGTTTTAGAAAATAAGTCATATTTTCTGAATTTGAAATTCAATAAAATCAAATTTATAGATATTTGATATTGTCCGGGGAGAGGTTTCCAACAGAGCACTTGTAAGCGAGTCATAACAACTGAAATAGAGAGCGTGAAGTCGAGAGAGTCGTGCCAAATGTGTCCCCGTGCTAGGTTGTGGGTCACTCTTTGATTCCTGGTTAAAATAGAGTATCGCCGACACCGACTCTACACAATCTGGAGCGACAGTGTTCTTTCATCTTCAAATTCCAGGCCTTTCCCTTTTCTCCATGGAATACGACATTGTTCTTCTTGTCTCCAGATTGAAGATTTTCCTCCTTGCTCATCCTTACATTTCAGGTCTTCCCCCTCGTTTCATAGCTCTGAGTAGATTTCATATCTTGTATTTATCGGTCTACAAATTCCAGTTCTTAACCCTTGCTTCTATCAAGATTACCTTTTCCTGGTTTATGTAACACACATTTCAAATCTCGCAATTGTCTATCTGCAGATTTCAGACTTTCATCGTACGTACTGTGATTCTATCCCTTGTGTTAGTGTTCGAACCGTATATTTGGCCTTCAGCTGATCAATAGAATTTCAAACCTTTGTACACTAATCTGATCAATTCGCAGAAACAAGGCCTTTACCTCGGTCCCAAATTGAAGTCCACACACTTCCACTTCCAGATTTAAAGCTATTTATTTGGTTTTAATTTCTTATTCCGATTTGTATAAGTATATTTTTATTGTATAGTACCTTCTTGTTTCCGTTTTCATGCCTGCCAGTTATTTTTACGAATCATGGTGCTACATATCGTGTTCGACTTTTTCCTGTATTTAGATTTCATACAACCTCTTTTCTACTTTCTCTCTTTTTTATCCTAGTTTATTTTCGTACATATTACAATTATAGAACTTCACGCGGCTAAAAAAAACATAAATACGATTGGCCGTTACTTATTTTGTATTCCTCATTTATTTTACAGAACATTGTATTATTTTTAAAATTTAGATATTAAGTTTTAGTCCAGGTTCTATTGATAACTAACCATTGTTCTACATTTAAATAATTATGTCATCGAAGTAAATAATATAACACGTATGCAACATAACCTGTCCTGTCCCATCACTTATCTTGCCATTGTTAACAATAGAACTCTGTTAACATCAACCACTAGTACAGTATTAACCGGCCCATTGTTATCTGTAGAGATGCGACATCATGTAGTGCTTGTCGCAAGAACTTCTATAGAGGAAATGTTGTCGCAATGTCACTTATCAGGTGAAACATAACATAACAAATCATCGCAGACAGTTAGTTGCCTTCACCCACTACCGCTATCAGATGTTATCAGACAGCTGACGCGTCACGCGGGTGACACGATGGTGATAACGGGAGTTCCGCAATCGTATAACCATAATTTTACAAGCTGACTGCTAGGACAAAATTCTATGATAAAATTCATATACGAATCAAAACAACCTTGAGTACACACTAAAGATTAACAACATATGCCCAAGGGCGAATTTCCAGCCTCCTGATCCAATTTGGCGTCCAATGTGTTGTACGACAATAATTAGTGTATCCATAAAAAATATTTTGAAACAAATTAATTAGGCAGAGGCGCTCGGGTACTATAAATCGTCTGCTCATGTGATTCTTTGTCTGATTATCATAGAAAATAACCTAAGCACACGATTGCTGTTTTATGCTTGTGAACACTAAACGCAGCGTATTGGGAGTAAAGAAGAAGAAACAGTGTTCAAAGAGTCATCAAGCAGTGCGCACGGTCTGCAGGACACGTCGCGTCGTTGTTAGGTCGTTCCATTCTTGGACAAAGGGAACAGAGAACGGAATGGAATGGACCGTTGCAGGAAGCAAAATTCGGTGTGGTTGGAGCAAGCAAAGAGGAGGGGCGGAAGGGGCAGTCACGGGTCAGCTGACTGAGTGATCACACCTGGCAAACATAACCTGCAAATCGTAACTGATTTGCTGATTGGTCTCGCTACCTACATAGTGTCATCGATGAAGAATATTTCAATACCGACGAAAATTGCTACTTCAGATTAGATGTACTAGACTGGAAATTATTTTTGATAACTTATTTTTTAATATATGCACTTGTTACTGACAAGATAAAACATTGAACCTTATTGTATTACAATATTGCCGCAAATTTATAATGCTGCATATTTTACGTGACAGTTGCTATGATGTATCACTAAGACACTTATTGCTCCCTACTTTACTAAGATTTTAATCTCATCCTTCGTGGCCGGCATATCGCTTTGTCGTGATAACCTATAAACTATTTCGAAACAGAGCAAATAAGTCATGTTCGTTATATTTCAATACATCTACATTAATGTTACATACAAATTGAGGACCGGCTCTGGGGGTTTTGGCACTTAAACTCTTTAGCACTTCGCAAAAACAGGTTTGTTAATAATTGTTATATAACAAAAAATTTGATTTAAGGACTGTACCTTTGACTAATGACTCAGTTATGTAAATAAAAAGAATGTCAATTTCAATAAAAAAACATATAATTTAATATTTACAACCCGTAATAAATTACACAGTTGACGTGTTTTTAAAATGGCTTTATATAAATTAATAAGCAGAATGCAATAATGCAGAATAATACATTACTAGTATGAAAATAAATTTTGACTGATACTCTTGTTCATAATTATTGGTAATTTCCAGTTCGATCGTGGATTTTTTAAACACAAATTCTCCTGTTTTCAAGGCTTTTGCGGCATTCATAATTAGTTCTCAAGTTGAAGTTACATTTCCGGTTGAATGTAACCTGCGCCAATTAATTTAAATTATATAACAAAAAAAATTGACGCATAATTTGTACACATAATTAAAAGTTCGAATACAGAAGTAAAGATTTTAAACCGGTCTAGAGTAAGTTTACAAATTGACGGAAGCGCGGCAACTAGATTCTCATATTAATTATCTCTGAAGCTGTTGCCGGTCGAAAACTTGTGTCGCGTGTTCCTGTGTTTAATTTAATAAGAACGTCTGTTCAAAAAAAATGTGACTTTAGCTTGAAAATAATTACTTAGGAATGACAAAAAAATGTTGAAAACTCGAACTTAGTGTTTAAAAAATTCCCCAAACTGGAAATGGTCACTGAAAAATTACCAATAATTATGAATAAGAGTAGACTTACATGCCAATCCAAACTTCGTTTTATACTCGATTTAACAGTCTAACTCCCTGACAGACTGCGTAGATACACAACACAACTGCACTGCAAATGCAAACGACTCAGCGCCCTCACGACTTGTACGATGCATGATTACGAAATTGGCGGGGCGAAGTGCGGGGTTGCCATTTTTCACAGCGATGTTACAAAACAGGGTAGTGTTTTGCGTTAAGACATACTTTCCTATTTTCTACGTCAACTGACACAAATTAAAATACCCTTCACTTCTCATTACCTAGTAATTCGTCTGCCTAAGCTAGCAGCGCGCCGAAGTATTAGCCTTGTATTTTGTTTATTTTTTATTCCCAAATTTTGCGCCCCACAAAATATTGCTTAAGGCCGCCTAGATTGCTTAAATAGACGAGCGGACTCTGTAAAAATTACACCAAATAGTGCTTATCAGAAAAGATATCGTTCAAAAATGTTGACATCGGATACTAACAAACATACGTTAAGATACAATGCCGTAACGCAGTAAAGATTTCCCAAATTTTCTTATTTACTTGAACTATTTTAATTTTATTGTGCTCACTCTGCTTAAAGTAGTGATTTTAAATAAAGTATTTTTGTTAATTCTGTAGTTTATTTTTTAGGACCAGACCAAAATTTGACATGTGCAAAGAAAATGTTTGTGTTTTTCTGGCCATGCTCCAAGAACTGTGCATATTAAAAATGTGCGATTTTTCAAGCGTTTGAGAGAAAAATCATATCTTCAGAACTAGTTACTGAACAGATTTGTTTTTAGGCTTAAAATATTTATAATTAAATTGTTCATTGTGAAAAAATAAATTTAAGTCATTATATAGCAAAAAACAATTTGATTTATCTGTTTATCAAAGAAAAAAAATTAAAAAAATTGTGTTTGATCTTCAATAACTACCAAAAATAAGAATAAATTATCCGTGGGAAATGGTATTTATTAGTTCTACATATAATTCTCTATAACTGTACATAATTTGAAAGCCCTGGAATAAAAAATAAAAAGTTTGTAAATGAATTAAATTTTTCTGTAACACTGGTTAAAACACACTTTTCAGCATTAGCCTAACATACAAAACCTTATAGGCTTCTAAGGATATTATTCGGTACTTTGGGATTATACCGACCACACCAGTATGAAGAACACAAAAATATAAATTTATAGAAACAAACATGATAGAACGAAAAAACAATCTTTAATTACAAAATTACAAACTTACAACGATTATCAATTGTTAATGGGGTCAGATTCCGTTGTATGCCCCCAACGCTTAAACTTTTTTCAATGAACTTAGAACGTTATAAAACGATGTAGTTGAGTAACAGAACTAACATTCCATCAATCAACAAGCATTTCCAGGTATTGTGATCGGTATTGTTGTCGCTGTTATCTTATCTTTCTCGAGAATCCCGATTACGGCAGGCCGCGCGGCATCACATGATTATTTAAGTTTTTTGCACGGTACATAAAAACAAGTTTTGTGTTTTTTTCAATAAAGAGTTTAGTTTATGTTTGGTAATGTTTGTTTTTGTTGAATTTTTGTTTTTGTAGAAATGTAGGGGTAAAACACGGAAGTACAACAAAGCGACGCACCAGCTGAACGGGCGGCGAGACTCTGCAATCACGTTATCTACTAGACCGCTCGACTTTGACCTCTGTCTGAGGATGGCGAGGGGTTTGCAATAAGACAATTCCTGTTTTATATTGACGAAATATTGTTCTACGCTAATCTAGTAATCAGTAGAAGCAAAATGTCAAATAAAGATTCATGTCTGGGTGTGGTCGGTATAATCCCAAAGTACCCTGACAACATTACGATTCAACATGGCCGTAAAATATTTTTTTTCACCAAGCTGATGATTCCAAAGACGTTTAAAATTTGATATCATAGTAAGAAACATACAGGGAATAGAAAAATAGTATATTTATTCCATATAGAAGATTAAAATATCTCTTAAAAAATATGAAAAGTCCGCCGGAGATAAATCAGACGGCTGGTCCTTTTCGCATAGTACAAAAAAGTTGGAGGAATTTAGCTGTGCTCGTAGGGCCCTAATACTACCCTTTCAACAAGTAAACGCTATCTGTGTGGCGGGTTGCGTTTACGTGCCAGCCGCTGAGATGAAGGCGTAACAATCGCTTTAACGACTTTAAACTAACGATTTCGATTTGTAGATTAGTATTGACAAATTAATACATTATTTTCAAAGCACGTTAAACAACACTATAACAACGGAAACACAAGGATAAGTCCTATTATTGCTATTATTTGGTATTATCTTATTATTTAATTCCACCACAATCAGCACTGTCACAAAACAGAACTGATTTTAGCGTGTGTGTGGTGGGTTATTTGGGCCAATACGATTCCTGAAAGGAGGGTTTTTATCCACGAGTCACAGGAAATGTTTTCGGGACGCAGCGCATAATGCTACCCCGCCCGCCACCCCTCCCGCCTATCACTACACACTCAAGGTCACGCGCGCAGCTAAAGTCCTCGAACTGTACGCCGCCGGCGATAAATCAGACGATTGGTCCTTTTCGCATAGTACGCCGCCGGCGATAAATCAGACGGTTGGTCCTTAAAGGGTAAAAAACGTGGTCCCCAAGTCGATGAGTACATGGTTTTAACCTTTTAATTCCTTGGTTTAAGTACGGAATTAGAAAGATGAGGGCAGAACGCAATCTACCAGACAATGACTACTTTTAATTGTAGAGTACTTTTAGGGGTTTCGCTTTCCCAACATTTCCAAGTAAGAAGCACTGGTCATATTTTTATAATATTATGTAATTTATAGATAATATACCATTTTAGTCAAATATTACATTTACCAATATTTTTATATTTTAGTCTTAAACAATTAAAGTCCAGAATTTAAAAATGAGTGTGAGTAAATTGAATTTTTACTTTTTACTTGATTATCGGTTAGCAATTGCTAAAATAACGTGTATGCGAATGCAGCGTTCTCTATTTTTGTATTCTATATTTTTGTAGACACTGAATAGTTTTTTTTATTATGTACATATATTGTTAAACTAATATTGGCTATTCCGTTGAAAACAAAGAAATCATGATATTCGGAAAGCAATTTTGACACACTAAAGTAAAATTACAATTTTTCGAATTTTATCTAGTTTGAAAATTCAAACAACTTAAATATCTAGTGCGAATCTGAATAATCATATTAATAACAATTTGCTACTTCATAAATAAATATGGTTTCTAATTTCTACATACAGTACAGTAAACTGTTTTCGTGTTTTTTATGTGACTATTTTGTACATATAGACGCCAAGATCTGAATGGGATGCAAGATTGGCATTGAAGGTGTTGTAGTTTCCTGTGATTTATTGTTACATATGTGTGTGTGTGTGTGTGTGTGTGTGTGTGTGTGTGTGTGTGTGTGTGTGTGTGTGTGTGTGTGTGTGTGTGTGTGTGTGTGTGTGTGTGTTTTAAAAATACAAACTATAACCAGTTGGAAGATAAAATGTTATTATTATAAAATAGAATAAAGAACGTAAGTAAGTGTGGCTTCATGTTGAAAATCAAGCTGTAATAAAAAATTGAATTCTGATTTGTGTAATAAATGCTTTCGTTTGCTTACATTGCTCATAGATAATAAATGCCGATGCAGGTACGGACGGTATAATTTAAATAACATGAAGCGAAGAAGATTTATACTTACAATTGTAACGTTATCCTAGTGAAGCCCTGGCATGCACCCCACTTTAATGACATGTCTAGAGCACTTTCGCCTTGACTGCCCACGTAATTATGTAGGTATGTGGACATTTCCGGCGAACAGTCCGTACCGGCGCGGCCTTCACTCTCCCCCCTCCCCCCCAACAACCTACCACCACATAAAGAGATGAGTCATCATTGTTTATGTTTTAGTGTTCAAGGGTTCTGTACGAGTTAAAAACAAGTAAACAGGGATTTTAGTTTGCTTCGATACTATTTTGAAAGTGGAACAAGTATTGCAGGGAACGACGATTTACCTCAACCCTAACGTGGCACTTTTATCCCAGGATGGTTCCACTCCTGGCTGATTTATGCATTCCAGTTTTATATTGGATAAGCAAAAAACCGATGTTATTTTCATTTGAGAAACCACACGGATGTCCAGGAGCGGCATATTACTAACAGGAAATATCATGATATTAGAGTAAACGGGTGGATCAATAGTTGTTGTATACTGGTGATGATGGCTCTTGGAGTGGGTGGAGGTTCTCCAGTGTGGCTGTCAGTGTGCTAGTCTAAACATGAGGGAGTACCTTCTCCTACCCGCATTCACTGGAGGAAGCTGGAACACTTCTAGTCTGCCCTTCTTCCAAGGTGACATGACAGATATAAAGCCTGCTACCTCTCCTCATGGTGGATCTCGACAGGAGGCGGCCCAACCAACAACCTTCCCCATCTTAAAATCCTATCACTTCGGAAGCAAACTTAAAAGTTCTTTTAGGACTAAGTGCATTCAGGAATTTCCTCAGTTTCTTGTCTTAAGTGAATAAACAAATAAAAACGTGAAA